>NW_011477711.1:6229-7389 GCF_000754665.1 Bison bison bison | reverse complement strand
ACTCATAACCTTTCCTCTTCCAGCTTTTTTCCTCTTGGGTTTTGGGCAGAGTTCCCTTGACTAGGTAACATTTGTATGTCCATTCTGTTGCAGAAAGAAGTCACATTTTCCCAAATGAGAACACAATTTTGGAGGAAAATAGATATTCAGGGAACAGACTGTAGGTGGTTGCTAACTGTAGGGTAGGTATTATGTTTGATTACTACCCTTTCAGTCAACTCTCACCATTATGGTCAGTGATAAATGACACCTAAGACTAGACCAGAACAGTAAGAGAAGAATAAGAGCTTTCTATGGAACGTGGAAGAAGGCCCATTTTGCATCCTTTAGTTTAGATTACCATGCTTTCTCTTCTTTCCAGGTACACTGCTAGATTACATTTCTAAGCTTCACTTGCAGTTATATGTGGCCATAGCATTGAGTTTAGGCCAGTGGAATAAATGTAGAAGTGAAGTGACCAACTTCCAGGCTTTCTGTATATACATTTCTAGAATGCCTCTCCATGCTTTCTCTTCCCTTGCCTCCCAGCAAGGTGCAGAGGACCCCGCAGTAAACACCAAGATTTTGAAGCTGGTAAAGCCACAAGATGGAAGGAGTCTGGGTATCAGAAGACCATATGGAAGGCAATTTTACACCTAGGAATATACTCTTCGGGCTTCACATGAACAAGAAATAAACTTACTAAGCCATTGAGGTTTTGGGGTCTGGTTGTTAACAGTTGCTGATGTTACTGACCTTAACAAATACACTTCCCTTGCTTGATTTTTCTATCTGTGAATTTGATCATTCTTCTTTACTGTCCTGGAGGGCCTGTTTCTCACTTTATCAAATTTGACAGCTAATTTGATGGCCTGTTTTCTATTTTTTTTTCTGGCATAGTATGTATTCTGACCATCTCATCCTGAGGCAATATCTCTCACCAAATTTCTAAAGTGATTATTAGCTTTATGGTCCACTAGGTGAATAATGAAATGATCACAAGCTCTTAATACCTGTATTGCTTTGGATAAGTTACTTAACTTGCCTGAGGTCACTTTACTTTTTCTGAAAAATAGGTGTAATAGCAGCTTATAACTAAAAATATTGTCATGAGGTTAAGATGAGATAATACGTACAGAAGACTTAGAACAGTATCTGGCATGTGGTAAGCACTCTATTAT
>NW_011477711.1:4196-6129 GCF_000754665.1 Bison bison bison | reverse complement strand
TTCTAAAACTTTTACTTTGTGATTTCCATGCCTCACCCGCTCTGGCTTCTCTGAGCCCCAGTGGCACATATCAACAATTTCTTGACTCCATACTCTTTTCTCTGATGACCCTCCTCCACACCAGAATAGCTCAATTTAAACTTTTATTTGGATCACCACTTCCTGACAGCAGTTCAGAGTTCTCTCCCTCATGAGATTTCAGCAGATTTCAAACTTTGGTCAAAAGACAGTACTGGTGGAAGATTCAGGTGGCCAAGGAGACCTACATTTCTTCCATTCTCATTGTGTTCAAATTGCTACTTATTTTGAATCATTCATTTAACAGCTTCTTACTGAGGATCACTTCAATAAGCTATCAGGGCTGGATACTAAAGTTATAGCAGTAACTCTATAGCTTCTGCTCTTATAGTGAAAGAGACAAATAATAAACAAGGAAACCAACATGTACATTAGACAGTTCAGGTTGTTGAAGCACTGAAATAAGCAGGGTAACGAGATAGAATGCAATAGGAGCTAGTTTGGAAAACGTGGCTAGTTTGGAGAATTGATCTGGCTGAGGAATATAAGGAAGGCTAGTGTGGTCGGAACACAGTGAGGTGGGGAAAAGTTTCATGAGATGAGTTTAGGAAGGTAGATGCTCTTTTCAGTGATGCTTAGGAGCTTGGATTTTAAGAACAATGGGAAGTCATGAGGGGCTTTTAAATGGGGGTAATAACATTATCTGATTTACGGTTTAAAGATCACTCTGCCTTCTGAGTGGAAATTAGAAAGGGGCAAGAGCAGGGAGATCTGCTAGGAGATGTTGGTGGTGAGGGTGCTGGTGGCATGAACCAGGGGAAAACTGTGCCAGAGGACAGATTCGGGGTGTTTTAGAGGTAGAGTTGGAAGGACGAGCTGTCAGAGTGGTTGTGGGGGTTGAAGAAGAAAAAGGAAACTTGGGTGATCCCAGGGTTGGGCTTGACCAATTAGGTGATTGCTAGTGCCATCTACCAAAATGAGAAAGTCAGATACAGAAATGGATTTTGTGAAGGGAGGGGGTCTATGAGTCTTTGGTCTAAGTCACTAATTCAGAGGAATTTCTAGAGCAGTCTGCCTGACTTCCCAGGGAAGATGTCATAGCAGCAGAAAATACAGTTTGGGCATATTGAATATCAATGGTATTTAAAGCTATGAGACTGCATGAGTCCATCAAGGTAAGACAGAGAAGAGGTATCTGGGGCTTATAAACATTTGGAGATGAGTTGGCAACGGAGGGACCAATCAGGGTAAGTGTGATGTCCCTGAAACTGAGAAAGGAAGTTAGTTCAACAAGAAGGAATTGATCAGTTGTGTTGTCACTCAGAAGATACTAAGCTTGAGGATAGAGAGGTGACCACTGGATCTGGCAAGATGGAGTTCACTTGTGAACTGAATGAAGTGGCTTCCATGATGTGGTGAGTAGAGAAGCCACATTGTGAAAGAGTGAATGAGATGGGAAGAAATGAGGTAAACAAATTAAGACACCAGTTTTGGCTTTCTCAGACTTAGTGTTGTGATCTTTTCGAAGTTTGTTGTGATACCTTGAGCAATCCTTGGGAATGGGTAATGATATGGTAAAGGGGAAGAATTTATATTCCCCACTCGAGCTATATTTGTCATATAATACTAAATCCAGTGTCTTGGTCAATCATATTTGTATTAGAATCTCTCATTACCTTATTTTTAGGGTGACAGGTGAATTTTTAACTCTCTGTCCTCTCTCTCTTTGCAAATTTTCCCCACTTATCCATTGAATAAAATATTTTAGTATGTTCTCTGTATGTGAACAGCACTCTGTATGTGCTATGTACACATTTGGCACAGACTGGGGTTTCCCAGGTGGCGCTAATGGTAAAGAACCTGTGTCCCACAGCGGGAGACTAAGAGATGTGGGTTTGATCCCTGGGTTGGGAAG
>NW_011477711.1:1374-2669 GCF_000754665.1 Bison bison bison | reverse complement strand
TCTTACACAAAAATCCACTAACCAATAAACTTAAAAAATAAAAGATACATCTCTTTTTCTTATTCTTAACTATCATGGACCATGACAGGAAAAAAGAAAAAGAAAAGTATTCCCCTGGATTTAGTATCATAAAGTGGCTTTGATAAATTCTTAGCCATACTGTCTAATTATCAATAAGCCAAAGAACTACAGGTGACTCTTTTAAAACAAAATGATCATTTAGGGTAGCATTTTAACCAATATTTTAATAATTTGTAGGTAGCAAGCCTATGTTGCATATCAGCTTACTCAGATCTCTGGGCATACATTTCAAAACCAATTTATTTTGAAAGTTATTGTAGGAAATGATGCTGCTCAATCTTAAACATTCATATTAAATAGTTCAGAACTTTTGTTAAAGCCAAGTAAGTGTTTGGTTACATGCTTTAAACTTTTTCAGGATTAATTTATCGTAGTCTAGAATTTGGGACCTTTCTGTCTACTCTCTGTGAGCTAGTGGTGACCCAATATTATTCCTCAAGAAGAATGTTGGCCCTGCTTTTGGGTGGTCCCTTGGCCTTCTAGTCACATTAATTAATGTTCATAAAAAATTATGAATCCCTATGATCGACTTGGCTGATTGTTAAACCATATTGTTTTATATTCAACCAACACATAGGATACCCCAACATCAAGAGCTCATCTGGAAGAACAGTCTCTAGCTTGCTGTCATTCAATACTTGACTTCAGCCTGGTTGGAATTCTTGCAATTTCTCCCTTAGATATTATTGCGCATATGTAGAGTGGCATATATTCAAGGTTGTGCACTGCAGTGGTTTTTTTTTTGTAATATTAAAGATTGGAAACTAATTTATCTTTTTTTTGTGTGGCTTGTACTTTTGGTGTTGTCTGTAGAAAATCTGCCTTACCTAAGGACACAAATATTTTGTTCTGTTTTTTTTTAGAAGTTTTAGAATTTCAGGTTTTACATTTAGGTCTATGATCTATTTTCAGTTAATTTTTGCATATGGAGCATATTATGGGTTGAAGTTCAGTGTTTGCATATGGATATATGATTATTTCAGCAGAAGAATACCCTTGGCACCTTTGTTAAAAGCAGTTGTCCGTACACGTGTGAGTCTATTTATGGACTCTGTTTTGTTCTATTAATCTATTTATGTTGATACCAGTATCAGTATCATGATTACTGTGTATTTATACTAAGTCTTGCACTCAATCCGGAGAAGGCAGTGGCACCCCACTCCAGTACTCTTGCCTGGAAAATCCCATGGACAGAGGAGCCTGGTGGGCTGCAG
>NW_011477711.1:0-1274 GCF_000754665.1 Bison bison bison | reverse complement strand
CAAATATATGGTTATGTTGACTTGTGTAATTTTACTTTTGAATATTTTAGGAATTGCTTTTAGATTTAATTTTGCTTTACAGAATATTTGCATGGTTTTAAAGTCAAACTTACATGAATATAATTTCAATGCATTTCTACTCCAAAGTAATTGAAATGAGTTTGCTCATTTTCAAATTAAAAAAAAAAAATAACACAGATACAATATCATTTCCCTAGGTACCATCTTTTTATGATTATTTTATAAAACATCTTTCTGAAATAAAATGATCTCATAAAGATAGGCGGTTTAACACTGGATGGCCTTCTTTCGAGTTACTTTAAAACAAGTCACCTTGTATTCACCCTAGAGAGAAAGTGGAATTTTATGCTAATTAGCCTCCTAGTTCCTTTCATTTTGTACATGACTCAAAATAATTTCACAAGGTCCTTAAATGGAAAACCAACAAGGGAGTTTTGAAAATGTAACCTTAATTAAGGTGCTTGAATTTTATTTTATTTTATTTTTTCCATACAGGTGTTTTAAAATTAAAAACCTAATAGGTCCTGGGTCCTGAGTTGACATAAGAGTCTTCCTGGTGATTTCAGCACAAGACAGAGAAGTCACACAGGCAGAACTGAGGAGTAGTTCCTAAAACATGCCCTATTGTGCTTCTAGTATTCTTTTAAACAACTCTATATATAGATTTTATGTTTTGGAATTGTGAAAACAATCAATGGTTTAATGTTTTTTAAAATTATTTTGGGAAGTGGGAATGAACTTTTATTCAATGTTAATTCAACTAAAAACATGAGTTGTTGGTACAAGTCCTTTGGATATTTATGAATATTTTAATTTTAACAAGAGAAAGATGACAGTCCAGGTCTAGCCAACAGTTGCTATTATCACTTCCGGGGTAGTTTTGTATCTGTTTCTCTTCTTGCCTTCCATCTTTGCCTCTCTGTCCTTTGTGAAAAGATAACCTTAATGTTTGAAATGAGATTTCTGATTATTAAAGTAAGATATGCTTATTGTAAATTGTTCTTCATATTATTAAGTCCATTTGGCCTAATGTGTTGTTAAGGGCCAATTTTTCCTTATTGATTTTCTGTCTGGATGATTTGTCCATTGATGTAAGTAAGGTATTAAGAGTCCTGTATTATTATTGTATTACAGTGAATTTTTTATGTCTGCTCCTATTTGCTTTATATATTTAGGTGCTCCTATGTTGGGTACATAAATATTTATGAATGTTATAGCCTCTTCTTGGATTGACCCCTTTATTATAATGAAAT
>NW_011477710.1:10120-11127 GCF_000754665.1 Bison bison bison | reverse complement strand
CTTCACGTCTCTGGGCCTCAGTTTTCTCATCCATAAAATGGAGCTAATAATAGCACCTACTCTCAAGGGTTGCCATAAGAATTACACAAGTTAATACAGAGAAAGTGGGCAGAGCACTGCCGTACATGATAGTAGCAGTTATGTTTATAAAAGCACCATTTAAAAAAAATTAGAAGTCAGAAATAAGAAAATATACTTGCTTTTTCAAGTACAACCCTCAGTGTAAAGTCATTAATCTGGTAGCCTCAGCAATCCAGAAGATGAACTTCGATCAAAAGAGGAAAAAAGCATAAATTAAATGAAATGGGAACACTAAATATGATAGAAAAAGTGAAACAAACTAGACAAAAGTAAAAGATCATTATATAGTCCAGTTGTTTTTAAACATGGCTGCTCATTGGAAACACATCTGGAGCTTTGGAGAACAGCAATAGCTGTTTCAAAAAATTCCAAGATAATTCTGTTATGCATCTGGATTTTAAAAAGTGATTACAAGTGTTTCTTTCAAATGGTAGCTTTAGTGACATAGAATTCTATTATTTTCCGTTGACCAATTTCTCCTTCTCTTTTGTTGTTGTTTGTTCTTTTTCAAGCCTTTATCAAGCATAATATATAGTAGGGCTTCCCTGGTGGCTCAGATGGTAAAGAATCCGCCTGCTATGCGGGAGATCTGGGTCTGATCCCTGGGTCAGGAAGATCCTCCTGGGAAGGGAATGGCAATCTACTCCAGCATTCTTGCCTTGAGAATTTCATGGACAGAGGAGCCTGGTGGGCTACATTGTTAAAGGGGTCACAAAGAGTCAGACATGACTGAGCAAGTATCACTGACATATATAGTATGTATAATATACATATTTTAGGAAATTTATGAATCTTTGCCTAGCTAAAAAAAATTATGACATTTTGATTCCACTTGTTTGACTTAGTATGACAGAATGCTAGATTTCTAATTTATATTCACTCAAAACTATGATATAGTTCCATGTATTTTGGCACCTAGTATGACT
>NW_011477710.1:5275-7054 GCF_000754665.1 Bison bison bison | reverse complement strand
GAGTCAACTCTTCACATGAGGTGGCCAAAGCATTGGAGTTTCAGCTTCAGCATCAGTCCTTCCAATGAATATTCAGAACTGATTTCCTTTAGGATGGACTGGTTGGATCTCCTTGCATTGGGATTATAGAGGCAAATAAGAAAGGAAAGAGGAGCTGCCTGGTCAGTCCATGGGTCAACAACGCTTCAGGGTGCCCATCTCCCTTCATTTCTCAGTGGTAAACTTGATTTCATAGTTGTAAGGACCCATCAGTATCTGTATTACAATTAATATTTGCATTTTTGAGCACCTACTGTACACCAGGTCTTGTGCTAAGCATTTTACACACATTATCTGATCCTTGCAATATTCTTATGAAATGAGTTCCAGTAATATTCTCACTTTCCATTATCTATAAAGGAAATTGGGCTCAGAAAGGTTAAGTAACTTGCCAAATGTCCCACAGCCAGTAAGTGAAAAAACCAAGAATTAAATGGACATCTGTCTAATTCCAAAGGCAGTCATTGTCCTTAACACTGTCCACTGATAATAACTAGCAATTATTGGGCCATTACTATAGGATTCACAACAATCCTATAAGATGGAGTACATATGCAGTGGTAGGTGGACGTCAAGGGCAAGAAACTTGGAAGGTGATCACAGAAGAGGAGTGCTAAGTCTTCACAAAGGTGAAGCAATTCAGTTTTGAGCATATATTTTATCTATTTAGTTGTCACACAGCCCAGAAAATTAAATAGATAGATACAGATGTGGATTGTTTGAGTAGCAGGAGCAGTACTATGTCTTGAGTATCTAATGTATGTGAGGCAGTTTACAAGTATACCATCCAACCAGCACAGCAACTTTAGCAAATTGGGATGACTATGACCAATTTACAGATGTGGAACCTGAGCCTCAAAGGTCACATGACCTGCTTAAGGTCACACACAGCTCTTTTAAAAAACATCTTGGCTGCACTGAGCAGTATGTGGGATCCTAGTTCCCCAACCAGGGATTGAACCCGACCCCCCTGCTTTGGAAGTACAGAGTCTAAACCACTGGACCACCAAGAAAGTGTCCATACACAGCTGTTTAAGTGTCAGAACCATAAACCAAGTTGGGTGACTTCAAAGCTTGGCCTCTTAATCACCATACTCAGGACTGCAAACTGGTCCACTCACTGAATGGAGTGACACACAATGTCAAGGCCAAAAGAAGGTAGTGTCTGAACTAAATGGACTTAAATAATCCTCAAAGTCCATAAATGTCATGACTACAAGGAGAGTTTGCTTTTGTCCGGCTCATTATGGGTCCTTGAAGTGGCAGTAGCATGTCCCCAAGGTCAGGAGTAACAACTAAAAGGACTACCATAGACAAGGCTCTGTTGACAAGCTTGATCCCAGATTGATCCCAGACATCCAGAGAGCACCTCTTCCTTGTCTCTCGCTTGAAGCTATTCACTTCATCTCTTGCTACTCAGTCTCCTATGCAAGCCCCTCAGTCTACAGAGTTGACAAAGACTTGTGCCTTTCCAGGTGTAATTCTGATGCCTCCTGACTTTCATCTCTTCTTTTGTTTCTGTGCAATCTCAGCCCACATAACAGGCACTTGTCAAACATTGTTTTCACAAAGAAGTAGAACCTTTATTTTGTTCCCAAATAAAATAAGACATAAAAAAAAAAATTACAAATCAAGCTCATTGGTTGGTGGAGGGAGAGGTTCAAGGAAAACAGTTTAAAAACCAACCTCAAGTCTACAAAAGTCCTTGGGAATACTTCAACCTGCATGTATAGAACTTTG
>NW_011477710.1:1332-1524 GCF_000754665.1 Bison bison bison | reverse complement strand
TGATGAAAGTGAAAGAGGAGAGTGAAAAAGTTGACTTAAAACCTAAGGTCCTAGCATCCAGTCCCATCATTTCATGGGAAATAGATGGGGAAACAGTGGAAACAGTGGCTGACTTTATTTTTCTGGGCTCCAAAACCACTGTAGATGGTGACTGCAGCCATGAAATTAAAAGACGCTTACTCCTTGGAAGGA
>NW_011477710.1:0-1232 GCF_000754665.1 Bison bison bison | reverse complement strand
TTGGGTAGACTCCAGGAGTTGGTGATGGACAGGGAGGCTTGGCGTGCTGCAATTCATGGGGTCACAAAGAGTCGGACACAACTGAGCAACTGAACTGAACTGAACTGAAACATAAACTGACTTGAAAATCAAACTAGTTGAATTTAGAGACTAGTTTGTTAGAAACCAACAGATCTATAAGTGATTAATAACCATATGATTTTCAAAACAAGCACATTAAATCAGTGTTATTCCAAGATGATGGATGTTAATAAGGCTTACTGTGGTGATCATTTTTCAATATACACAAATATCGAATCACTATGTTGCACCATGAAATTAATATGTTCTACTTCAATTATAACCAATTTTATAATAATAAATAAAAATTTTTAAAAACAGGTGTTATTCCATCCATTTTGGGATGTGTTAAATTTTTTTCCACTATAAAAAAAATGTTTTAAAAACAATGCCATATTAATGTAATTAATTTTTAAGACTACGTTGTGCAAAAACTATAGTTCAAATTAAAGCCAAAAGTGCCTGTGTTACTAGCAAATGCTGACAAATTTATTTATTTTGTAATTGCAGAATAGTTAATTTATAATATTGTGGTAGTTTCAGGTATACAGCAAAGTTATTCAGTTATACATATATATATATTCTTTTCCACATTATTTTTCATTATAGGTTATTACAGATGTTGAATATAATTCCTTCTGCTATACAGTATATTCTTGTTGCTTATCTAATTTATGTATAGTAGCTCTTGCCTGGAAAATCCCATGGACGGAGGTGCCTCGTGGGCTGCAGTCCATGGGGTCACTAAGAGTCAGACACGACTGAACGACTTCACTTTCACTTTTCACTTTCATGCATTGGAGAAGGAAATGGCAACCCACTCCAGTGTTCTTGCCTGTAGAGTCCCAGGGACGGGGGAGCCTGGTGGGCTGCCGTCTATGGGGTCGCACAGAGTCGGACACGACTGAAGTGACTTAGCAGCAGTAGCAGCAGCAGCAGCTTGTTATCTGTTAGTCACAAACTCCTAATGTATCCCTCCCCTCCTTCCCTTTCCCCTTTGATAACCATAAGTTTGTTTTCTATGGAGGCTGACAAATTTAGAATGTGGGAAATTCTACAGGACAAATGATTTTTGAGCAAATAAACTGCAAAAAAAAAGAGGGTAACATAACTAGTATAGATTTAAAAAGAATAAAGGGACATTTTATTTGCCATGTGTGAATTTAATTGGA
>NW_011477709.1:9327-10514 GCF_000754665.1 Bison bison bison | reverse complement strand
CGATTCCTGGGTTGGGAAGATCTGCTGGAGAAGGGATAGGCTACCCACTCCAGTGTTCTTGGGCTTCCCTTGTAGCTCAGCTGGTAAAGAATTCACCTGCAGTGTGGGAGACCTGGGCTCAATCCCTGGGTTGGGAAGATCCACTGGAGAAGGGAAAGGCTACCCATTCCAGTATTCTGGCCTGGAGAATTCCATGGACTGTATAGTCCATGGGGTCACAAAGAGTGGGGCACAACTGAGTGACTTTCACTTTTCGATACCAAACAATCCTTAAATTTCACTTAGTCCAAGATGTAGTCAAAGCTGAGTTCCTCAGTCCATCACAGCTTAGTTATTTACTAATGACACAAAATAAAATCTGTTTAATTACCTCATTTATCCTATACAAGGTGTTTCTCAGGTGGCACCAGTGGTAAAGAATCCACCTGTCAGTGCAGGAGACATTAGAGACATGGGTTTGTTTGATCCCTGGGTCAGGAAGATCTCCTGGAGTAGGAAATGGCACTCCACTCCAATATTCTTGCCTGGGGAATCCCATAGACAGAGGAGCCTGGAGGGCTACAACTCATGGGGTTGCAAAGAGTTAGACACGACTGAGCATTTGAGCACATCCTATACAAATGGGGAATGAAATGTTAAGGCTAATAAAGTTTTCTGATAACCATGGCTAATATTTAAACATTAACACTTTTTATTGACTTAATTAATATTAATCATCCTATAGTGCTTTAGGCACTACCAATGTGACAAATTCCCTCTCAGAAGGTTATTATTTCTACATTTTAAGTGTTAAGGTTATCTATAGGGCCCACATTCTTGCTGTATTAAATGTCAATTAATTCTTCAACATGCAAAATGAAATCTCAATGGAATGCTTTGATAATAAAATAATAGTTAACACATATATAAAATGTTTATGAATTCATGGGCACTACACTGACTACCTTACATGCAATTCTCAAAATATTTTGTAGTTAGGTATCATTCATGGAAATTTTACAGGTAAGAGGCACAAAGGGGTTAAGGAGGTTACCCAGGATCACACCACTAGTAAATGTTAGAGTTAGTTGCTCACTTGTGTCTGACTCTTTGTGACCCTATGGACTGGATCACGCCAGGCTCCTCTGTCCATGGAATTCTCCAGGCAAGAATACTGCAGTGGGTTGCCATTTCCTTCTCCAGGGAAT
>NW_011477709.1:4611-5515 GCF_000754665.1 Bison bison bison | reverse complement strand
CTCCCAGAAGTAGGGGTGGGGGTGGCAGCAGCCTGAGCATTCCCGAGATCCTTGGTCTCCATGCGTGCCTGGCGGCGTTTCTCACGTGCACGGCGCTTGCTCTTCTGCCCCCGAGGCATGACTATCAGCAGGCACAGCGGGCAGGGGAGCAGGCAGGAAAGTAGGTAATGCTGGAACCTGGAGAAGGGAAGATGAGTCGATGAGCTCCTTCAGCATGGAGGGAATAAGGCTGCTCTGCCTGTTTCCTTGAGAGCCCTACTCTAGGAACCGCTGGCCTCTTGTTCTTGGTCAGCCTATCCCCTGAGAACCCTGTGTAAGAAGTGAGAGCGAGCCAGCCTCAGGCCACAGCCTGCCTGTGGCTGCCTCCAGTGACAGAAGATCCTGGGAGTGGGGCCCTCTCTGGGTCCCTTCGTTCACACACACAACTGTCACATCAGCTCTTAGTGGGGCCGGGACCCCTGCCATGTGCCGCTTGAAAGGTGATGCCTCTAAGCTCCCTGGGACCCATGAGAAGGAACCAAGTCGTGGACACTGTAGGGGTGGAAGGCACTGGCAGTTCTGGGGGCCTGCTCTGTCCTGAACTCGGTTCTCCACCATTCAGGGTCCTCATCTTGTCAACACCAAGGGTGTGGGCCCCTCCCTCCTGCCTCTGGTGCTGCCCCTTCAGGTGAAGAACCTCATGTCTCTTAGAAATGACACAAAGAAATGAGGGGCCTCAGCAGAGGATCAGGCAAGACTCTAGTGTTCGTTTGATTAGCTGCAAGGGGGAGCGTGCTACCTTCAGTCCTCATTTGCAGTCCCCACTTTGACTCCTGGGAGGATCTGGGGGCTCCTTTCTCTCCTGGCTTGAGGACCTTTCCTCACAGCAAGGCCAACAGCTCCCTAAGATCGAATGGGGAAAGCC
>NW_011477709.1:0-932 GCF_000754665.1 Bison bison bison | reverse complement strand
CTAAGATCACACAGGTTGAATGAGGGGACCACTCAGAAGTAGCTCTTCTGGGTCTCTCAGGGCTAAGAATTTACAGAAATCTGTTTGGCTCCCTCTCCAGGGGTCCTGTCTAACGCTCAGCATCGCATGTGAGGTCCTCCTTGGATTCAGGTCTGTCCCTCTGCGAAACAGGCTGATCCTATTAGACAAATGACTCACCTCGCTGAGACTTTCCAGACTGAAATCAACCTGACATCTGTGCCCAGCGCTTCCTGGGGACCACAGCATCAGCGATTTTCCAGGGCCTCCTTTTATAGTGTGTGCTACCATGCATTCACTTTCAGGTCCTCACATTGACTCATGACGAATCCTGTAACTCCACTCTCTGCTTTATGAAGCTGCTTGTCTTACATCAAGGTCCTAGTCTCCTGAGAATTCCAAGTGGGAAGTCAGGGTGATCCTCATGTGATCGTAGTCCATCAGGGCCTCTGAGAACAGACAGTGGGCATGCAACTCTAGTCCTTTCGGATTCCTTTTGCTCAACATACTACATCTACTACAACCTGGGTCTCTGCCTTCTACTGATCTAACATTCCTCTTCTTAGTCTTTGGATGACCACTATATTCAGCGGTGATTGTCTCCTCAGCCCTCCTTCATGGAGGTTCCCATATCAGCATCTGTCACTTGATTAAAGGCTTCCTGGGAAATGCATATTCCTACAGACATTGAACAGTTAACCTCTAGCAAATGTTGGAGAAAACAGGTCTTGGTCCCAAAAGTAATCTAAGATTAGGAACATGCAGCAGAAATCAAGGAACTCGGGAAAGATGTTATCCTGTCAGAGAAAAAGAGCTGATATATTCCTTCTCTTCAGCCAGATTAGGGTGTCTGCTTATTTGCTCAGTCATATCTGACACTTTACAACACCATGGACTGCAGCCTGCCAGGCTCC
>NW_011477708.1:4623-5900 GCF_000754665.1 Bison bison bison | reverse complement strand
TTGGTCCATTCAGGCTGCTGGAACAAAAACCACCAGAGACATGGATTTCTTGCAGTTCTGGGAGGCTGGAAGTCCAGGATGCCAGCAGGGTTGGGTTCTAGGGAGGACCCCCCTTCTGGGTTGCAAGCCAGCCAGCTTCTCACTCTGGCCTCACAGGAGAGACAAGGCAAGGGAGCTCCTGAGATGCTTTTGGAAGGGGACTAATTCCACAAGGGCTCTGCTACATCATTTCCCAAAAGTCCACCTCCGGGTACCACCATCACCTTGGGCCTTCTGACTTCACCAGATCAGTCTGGGAGAGGGCCTATTCGGACCATAGCCCTCGCCAAGGTCAAGGGTCACGTCTGAGCTGTCTCCCACCTGCGGCCACCCGTTGCAGTTGACTGCTTGGTACATGGTCTGGCTCTGTACCTGGACGGCTTTGAAGATTTGTACTCTGTGTCCCCTCAGGCACCACCCCCCACATCTGGGAAAGCTTTGAAGCCTTGTGCTCCCTGTCCCCCCACGTCTGGGCAAGCTGATCAGGATATCCTCCCCCCAGCCCCAGCCAGAGCAAAGAGTCTACCATGCACTTGAGCTGTTTTCCCAGCACCCTGGGGGGCCTCAGACTCAAGCCAGGGATTTTTTTTCATAACCTCTTAGTGGGTGTGGGGCCATCAATCTCCACATCCAAATCACATTCAGGGTGGGGGTGTCCGTCTCACTTGCACACAGTGACCACAACACACGCCCTCCTGCCCCAAATGCTTTCCCTTCGGGGATTCCTGGGTTCCAGGCCTGTTCTCTTGGCTTGTCTCCTCCCTCCCGGATCAGCTGAGTGCCCGGTGAGTCGGGCTCAGGCCTGGTGCTGGGACAAAGCAGACAGTGTCTGCCTTCGGTAGCCTTGCCCTGGCTCCAGACACAACAACGTTTGTAAAAACGAAGTCCGATCAGTGCCCTTCCCTCTCCGAGCCCCCACAAGAGCCATACCGGCTGCCAGAAGACAGCTCTATTTACCCGGCAAGTGTCCTCCCAGGCACAAACACTGATGAGATTACAGTTTTTGGTTTATCTACTGCCTTGGATTATTTCCTTTGGACTACATGAGTTTCAAGTGAAGACAAACTCAATACGGAGAACAGTGGAGTGAGCTCTGAGCACCTATGAGATCTCCTATGAGGCCAAGTTGGGCCTCAGGAGAAGGGCTGAGAGTCAGCATGAGGGTCAGAAGATGCAATTCAGCCACAGACGTGCACAAAAAGCTGCCACGGATCCAGAGACAGAAAGTGGATCAGTAG
>NW_011477708.1:0-1061 GCF_000754665.1 Bison bison bison | reverse complement strand
GTATGGGCTTCCTTTTGCAAGTAATGAAAATGTTCTGGCCTAAGAGAGTGGTGATGTTTGCGCAACCACGTGGTGATGGTGGTGAAGATTCTAAAAGCATTGAACTGTACACTTTAAATGAGTGAATTAGTATGGAAGTGATATTTCAGTAAAGCTCTATTTTTTAAAAATGAAAGCCAGAAGGGAACCCTTAAATTGTTTCTGCCCTGGCGCAGCTCTGTCTGGAAGGGAAAGTGAAGACCCCAAACCCTCATCTCAGAAACAATTGACTCCTGTGCTGTGGTTACGTAAGACGTCACCATGGAGGAAGCTGGAAGAAAGGCACGCAAGACTCCCCTGTACTGTCTTTGGAACTTCCTGTGAATCTATAACAATTTCAAAATAAAACCAAAAGATGTCTTATGGGGCTGGGCTGTTAACTCAAGGCTCTGTGTCCAACTTCATTCAGGTTGTTGGCAGAATTCATTTCCTTGAGGCAGAAGAACCAAGTTCCCTGCTTCCTTGACTTGTGGTCCCTTCATCTTCAAGCTGGCGAGTGGAGTCCTTCTCAATATCTTTTAATCTTTCTGACTCCCCTGCGGCCTCAGCCAACAAAGCTCTGCTTGTTAAGGGCTCCTGTGATGACACTGCCTAGCCAATAATCAAGGCTAATTTCCCCATGTTCAGGCCAATTGGTTAATAGCGTTAATTACATCTACAAAGTCACCTCAGCTGTGCAGCATAACATATTCATGAGTATGACATCAGAGGACCAAGGATGTGAGAGTCAAAATTCTGGCTATCACAGTGGGTTATTTAAAATCTATCTGGGATGTAAACCCCCAGGAGGGTGAGGGTTAGGCATTAGGTATTAGAGAGGAGGAGGGAAGCCATCAAAGAGTTGTCCCCAGTTTGGAAAAGCCTCAACAGCCATGAGGGGGGCTGCGGTCACCCAAGGAGAGGGGGCAGGTCAGCCAAGGAGGGTGGGGGCAGGTGGTGGGTGGAAAGAATGGCCTGGGGGAGGCCAGCTGCGGATGCTCTCAGAAGTTTTCCCACCCCAACCTTAGCCTGCAGTTTTCTCC
>NW_011477707.1:0-2253 GCF_000754665.1 Bison bison bison | reverse complement strand
TTTTTATAGTCCCTTTTGCTTCTCAATTTTCTTAGCCCTACCAGCTAGTCTAAATCAGATAATCTCTAAAACCTCAGTTATTTTAGCATTCAGGCATTTACAGTTTTGGAATATTAGGGCCATCCATAAACCATTTCAGCCAAAGTTTCTCTAATCTAAGGCCTAATCCTATCTGCCTCACTAGAAGCCCAATATCTTCTTGTGTGATCACCGAGGAAGAGCAATTCTTGTACGTTTAAGTAGAAGAGTATAAAGGTGAGGAGAGTGAACCTGGAGATGTTTTAAAATCTGAGTCTCCAGGGTATGCCTAGAATCTAATTTCAAAGTGCGATGGTGGTCTGATTGGGAAGCCCAAGATCTGAATGAGGTTATTATGATAAAATTTAGGATTTTGCTTTTCAATCTTTGGTTGAAGCTTTTGGATATTATTCAAATTGCAAAGCCTATTTGAGTCATAGAGCAGCACTTTGGCATATCAAAAACAAACAGCTATCCTTGGCACAGAAGGGTCTACTTTTAAGAATAGCAAAAGATAACTTAAAAGGCTTTTTAAGAAGCCAAAAGAGGCATTGAGGCAGCATATAACTCTTTCTAAACATTTTTATGATGTAAATGCAAATACATCAGAAACATATATTTTGGATTTCCTTGAAATTGCTGCTGCTAAGCACTTCAGTCGTGTCTGACTCTGTGCGACCCCATAGACGGCAGCCCACCAGGCTCTCCATCCCTGGGATTCTCCAGGCAAGAACACTGGAGTGGGTTGCCATTTCCATATAGCACCTATGAAATCCCTTTCTTCCATAGATCAGGAACAAGCTAAGGATATTTGCTCTCACCACTTCTATTCAGCTTTGAAGTAGAGGTTCAGGGCAATTCAGCAAGAAAAAGAAATAAAAGGCATCCGAATTAAGAAAGAAATAAAACTATATCTATTTTTTATTTTTAATAATTTTATTTATTTATTTGGCTATGCTGGGCCTTAGTTGTGGCACGTGGGGTCTTCAGTCTTTGTTGCAGGATGTTTAGTCGCAGCATTCAAACTCTTGGTTGAGGTATGTGGAATCTAGTTCACTGACCAGGGATCAAACCTGGGCCCTCTCCACTGGGAGCATAGAGTCTAAGTCAGTGGTCCACCATGGACGTCCACTACATCTATTTTTAAATTGTGTAATCTTGTATATAGAAAGTCCTAAAAAATCCACACCAGACTACTACAACTAGAACTAATAAACAATTTTAACAAGGTTGTACAATACAAAACCAATATATAACAATCAGTTGTAGCTGTATACACTTGCAATGGAAAATCTGAAAATGAATTAGGAAAATTCCATTTAAAATAGCATAACAAAACTTAGGAATAAATTCAACAAAAGATTATAAAACTTGTTCATAGAAAGGTTCAAAATGTCACTGAAAAAAAATTAAGAAAACCTGTGTATATGGGAAAACATTCATTTCCCGTTCATGGGATGGAAGACTTAATGTCGTTATTTCCCCTAATTTTCTACATATCCAACACAATCCCTATCAAAACCCCACCTTGATTACTTCAAAAATTATCAGGCTAGTCCTAAAATTCATAAGGAACTGCAAGAGATCAGAATAGCTAAAAGAATTCGAGGAAAAAGAAATAAAATTGTAGCACTCATTATTTTTGATTCTAAAACTTATTTCAAAGCTACAGAAATTAAGACTCATGATACTGACATAAAGTTAGACATATACATCAATGCAAAAGAATTGCAAGTTAAGAAATAAGCCTTCACATTTCAGTTCAGCTCAGTTCCGTACCTCAGTCATGTCTCTTTGTGACCCCATGGACTGCAGCACTCCAGGCCTCGCTGTCCATCACCAACTCCTGGAGTTTACTCAAACTCATGTCCATTGAGTCAGTGATGCCATCCAACCATCTCATCCTCTGTTGTCCCCTTCTCCTATTGTCTTCAATCTTTCCCAGCATCAGGGTCTTTTCCAATGAGTCAGTTCTTCACATCAGGTGGCCAAAGTATTGGAGTTTCAGCTTCAGCATCAGTCTTTACAATGAGCAGTCAGACTGATCTCCTTTAGGATGGATTGGTTGGATCTCCTTGCAGTCCAAGGGACTCTCAAGAGTCTTCTCCAACACCACAGTTCAAAAGCATCAATTCTTTGGCACTCAGTTTTCTTTATAGTCCAACTCTTACATCCATACACGACTACTGGAAAATCCATAGCTTTGACTAGATGGACCTTTGTTGGCAAAGTAAT
>NW_011477706.1:4681-5968 GCF_000754665.1 Bison bison bison | reverse complement strand
AATAAGGTTTAAAATGCTAATTTATAATAATAGCCAGTGATATTTATTGACTGCTTACTGTGTCCCAGACACTGTGTTAAGAGCTCATAAACCAGAGCTTTAATTCCAAAATTAATACATGAAATGAAATATAGTGGAAATACCTGGAAGAACAAATTAGAGAAAATTAAATGAAAATGACTGCCCGTGAACTGTGTTCCATCCCTCTGGAACCATTCATTTTTTGATTATCACTTCCTTGGTGCCAACTCCGGGCCCAGCATCTTGGATGTCATCCCTGTACCCACGGCTTCACTGGAAACTATTAGCAGTGCCATGGCATGTCGGAGATGAGTTACTCAGGATGTCCCTTTGACAGCGTGTCTGGACCTGTGCCCTGGTTACGAATCAGCCTTAGTCTCTTCCAAAAGTCTCTGCCCACTGGCCACCTTCCCAAACTTCTCTGCTCCCTACAAGTGGATGATACGAAAAGAGCCAGCAAGGCATTGGAAAGTCACAGGTGTCCTGTCCTTGCCCACTACTGCTAGTGCAGCCATCCATTTCCTTGTAGGGACTGGTAGACAAGGGTCATACTTCAGTTTCTCTAAAGCATTCAGGCCTGAGACAGTGCTTCTGGGAAGATTCCTGAGAAGTGGTGCAAAACCTGAGGGTCACGCTGCCTGGGTGCAAAACCCAGGCAGAAAGTGGCAAGGCCACAGCCATCAATAATGCACAGGAGGGAGAGGGGCAGGTGAGAAGCACCCTGGCCTGGCTGCAGACAGAAAACAGACCTGCATGTGACACTGCCCTCTCCCACGGCTATCACAACCCTCTCCTACTGAAAGAAACCTTCTTTCAAGGCTCTCCAATCTTCCTTCAAAGTTCCCCACTGTGGAGGAAAGAGTAACTGACCTTAAGCTTTCCATGACAGAAAGAACCAGAGCAAGGGAGAAATTAGTAGTTGATAAGTTCAGAGACCGGAAAGAATGGGAAAGACTGGTTTGAAACAGGTCACCTGCTGAGTATCAGTGGTGGTTCAGTTCAGTTCAGTCACTCAGTCATGTCCGACTCCTTGCAACCCCATGAATTGCAGCACAGCCAGGCCTCCCTGTCAATCACCAACTCCTGGAGTTCACTCAGATTCATGTCCATCGAGTCAGTGATGCCATCCAGCCATCTCATCCTCTGTCATCCCCTTCTCCTTCTGCCCCCAATCCCTCCCAGCATCAGAGTCTTTTCCAATGAGTCAACTCTTCGCATGAGGTGGCCAAAGTATTGGAGTTTCAGCTTTAGCATCATTCCTTCCAA
>NW_011477706.1:0-1291 GCF_000754665.1 Bison bison bison | reverse complement strand
ACAGGTAGTTGGGCCCTGCCTGCAGATGAAGCTGCAGTGTGGGCAGAGAATTACTCATCCGTTCAAGACACAGCCAGGATTCTTCCAGATCAGAGAGCTGTGCTTGGCAGGGGTACAAATAGCCTCAATTTCCGGATCTTTAACAACTCGGCCTGAGTAATAGCTTAGACCTGCCTCCTAGCTGCCTGCAGTGAGGGCCCAAAAGCCTCACACATTATGTCTGGAACGAGACTTTGCCTCAGAATTAAACCTAAATCCGCAAAGCTCCAGATAGGGGCCTGACAAATAGGCGGAGCCTTGGGACTCCTTGGGAGAGAGAACACTGCTGAGCTGAAGGCCCGACTAAATGAGGTGGAGAAGCCCTGGGTGGCCCTTTAGGCTGCTTTGCTGCTTCTCAGGGAGCCTGTCGTGGTAACATGAGGGTGGCATGGTTCAGATTGCCACATTAAAGGGGCTACAGCAAGCACAGCTGGGTCTCAACTTCCTACTGAGGGTTTCAGGGTTCTTGTGATCTAATAGCTGTGCTTTTCAATGTCTATAGGCATCTAGGTGAATTACAGGACAGAAATCTGAGTAAACCATTTAAAAAAAGGTTCCTACTCCCAGAGACCCGATGTCTGTTCTGTCACTGGGCAAAACTAAAAGACCAAGGGACTCTGATCATGGCCCTAGCAACTGTGGAGATAGCTGACAGATAAGCCACAGAGATGATAGTGAGGTCACAGTGGCATCCAACCCAGGAGCTCCAAGGTCAGCAATGCTGCCTCCTTTCCTCCACTCCCCACCCAGAGCCTTGAGACCAATATTGGAGTCTCAATTCTGCCATTCAGTTCAGTTCAGTTGTTCAATCATGTCCAACTCTTTGCAACCCTATGGATGGCAGCATGCCAGTCCATGCGTTTGTGAATTAGTCACTTCCTCGCTTGAACAAAATGAACCTACTCTATGCCCCTCCCTTCCACCACACATAGATCAAATGCTCAGTAACAACTGAGAGACTGAAGAATGCATACTCACTCCCATGAAGGTAGAACTAAATCCATCCTATTAGCTGATTTGTAGTATCTGCTCTATGTTCAAAATCAAATCATCTTCTCCTTTCTAACTTTCGACTTCACATTCTCCCTTGTATTAGAGAATGACAATATTCAACCAGTTATTAAAGCCAGTAACTTACGATTCCACTATGACTTCTTCGGAGAAGGCAATGGCACCCCACTCCAGTACTCTTGCTTGGAAAATCCCATGGACGGAGGAGCCTGTTAGGCTGCAATCCCATGGGGTCGCTAAG
>NW_011477705.1:14507-14809 GCF_000754665.1 Bison bison bison | reverse complement strand
TAGAACAGGCCTGGGGTAGACTTGAGAGGCAGAGTGGCATGCTATGTGCAGCTTACTCTCAAATGGTTTCAAAGAAAAAATCATGTCTACATAGAGAAAGTTGTGGCAAAATGCTAATAATCAGTGTATCTAGGGACATAATTCATGGTTTTCTTTTGGCGATGTTAGTATCTATTGATCATTCCTAGATTTTATTATTAATAGTTAAGATTTCACAAAATGGTAGTGGTAGTGTTAGTCACTCAGTTGTGTCCAACTCTTTTAACCCTACGGACTGTACCCCACCAGACTCCTCTGTCCGT
>NW_011477705.1:9553-10820 GCF_000754665.1 Bison bison bison | reverse complement strand
TTGTTTTAAATTAATTTATTTATTTTAATTGGAAGATAGTTATTTTACAATATTGTGATGGTTTTTGCCATACATTGACATGAATCAGCCACGGGTGCACATGTGTCCCCCATCCTGAACCCCCCTCCCTCCCCACCTCATCCCTCTGAGTTGTCCCAGAGCAGTGGCTTTGAGTGCCCTGCTTCATGCATCAAACTTATATTGGTCATTTATTTTACTTATGGTAATATACATGTTTCAGTGCTATTCTCTCAAATCATCCCCCTTGCCTTTTCCCACAGAGTCCAAAAGTCTGTTCTTTACATCTGTGTCTCTTTTGCTACCTTATATATAGGATCATCGTTACTGTCTGAAGGAGCTGTCATATATTTTTCCAGACGTTGCTTGTTCTTATTGTCCCAACTGGTGATGCCAGAGGCTGGTCAACAGCTTTCTTCTCTTGTTCGCAAGGCATCTGTGGCATATGTCACTGTCACTGCCCCAAGCATCAAGGGCTTGGCTGATAGGGGCGCTGTTTTGCTAGTGGCTGGTACCCCATTACGATGATCCAGAGAACCAGGGTTTATAACAATGCAGCAAGCTACATTATGGTGGAAATTGTACCTTCTCTGGTCTGAGTTACTAGCAGAGAGGCATCACTTGGTTCTCCAAATCTGGTTCCTCACCTATTAAGCCACATTAGTAGCCCCTGGTTACTTGTGGAGGAGCAAATCAAGTGACAGTTGTAAATCTCACACTCCTTACTACTTTGTACTGTGCCTGTATTAACTGGAGCTCTGTGAATTACACTCTGCTGTTTTTTCATTCAACCATCCCAGGCGTGCAGAAAAGATCTGAGAATAATATAGCACCCATACACTCATCACAACGTTGAGGTGACAGTATTACTAGTGATGCTGCAGCCCTGCCCTTACCCATCCTCAGTGTCACTGCTGTCCTTCTGCATGCTATGTGGTACTACAGCCAAAACAGAAATTCTAAAACTTTGTAAAAATAATATACTGAATATATCTTCCTGCAACTTGCTTTTTTTCCCCTCAACATTATGTTTTTGTTTTTACCACAAATTAGATCTTTTATTTGTCACCATTAAAAATCTGCATTTTAAACAGATTCTTGAATTGGTGGCTCGTATCCATCAGCTTATTCAACTTTAGCACCTGTCTTGTCCCCAGTAGCTTTTCCAGAACTACTACCTTTACCATGTAGCTCCATGAGTTTTCCCAATTCAAATTTGGGCTTCTTCAACATTTTTACTTTTCTAACA
>NW_011477705.1:5419-5610 GCF_000754665.1 Bison bison bison | reverse complement strand
ATTTGCAAGCTCCAATCCTGGGTCTGTCCCCTTGCTCCTTGGAGCACAGAGAGCCTCCCAGAGGCGTTTACAGGCTTACCTTATTTCCAGCAGAGTATCCAACAAGTCAACACAAGTGAGACCCCTTTGGGTAACTCCGATCATTTTGAACAGTCGGCAGGTAACTTGAACTCGCTCGGACTAAAACATGA
>NW_011477705.1:4837-5319 GCF_000754665.1 Bison bison bison | reverse complement strand
CCCAGCCCCTGAAACAAGGGTCAGTCACCATCGGCCCTTTTCTCCTGTGGCCTTGTCTTCTGCCTGTTGTCTGTTTCCTGTGGCTGCCACAAGAAATGAGGCGAAGAATAATAAAAATGGATTCACTCTCTGTGCTGGAGTCCAGGACTCCAAAATCCAGGTGTTGGTGGGGTTGGCTCCCTGTGGAGGCTCTGAGGGGGTCTGTTCCAGGCCTTGCTCCCAGCCTCACATGGCTGTCAGCAACCCTTGGCTTGTAGACATGTCACTTCAATCTCAGCCTAATCTTCACATGACATGCTTTTCTCTGTGTGTCTTTTCCAAAAGATCCCTCCTCTTATAAGGACACCAGTCATTAGGTTTAAGGCCCACCCTACTCTAGCACAACCTCGTCTTAACTAATTATGTATTCAAAGACCTCATCTCCAGATAAGGTCATTGTCACAGGTTCCAGGGAGACGTGGATTTCTGCCCCATGAACCCTC
>NW_011477705.1:0-1272 GCF_000754665.1 Bison bison bison | reverse complement strand
AGTATTCTCCAGGGGATCTTCCCAACCCAGGGATTGAACCCAGGTCTCCTGCATTGCAGAAAGATTCTTTACCAGCTGAGCCACCAGGGAAGCCCAAGAATACTGGAATGGGTAGACTATCCTTTCTCCAGCGGATCTTCCTGACTCAGGAATCAAAATGGGGTCCCCTGCATTGTAGGCAGATCTTTACCAACTGAGCCATCAGGGAAGCCCTAGTAGAAGTTTGGTCAAGCTAAAGAGGTTGGGTGAACTTTATCTTATCAGCCTGGGAAATCATTGACAGTTCAAGCAATGGGGCAAAAAGCCACCAACATTCTAACCACCCTAAAAAGAGCCTGGGAGCCCAGATAGGAAGTAACACTTCAAGCAGTGATGCAGCCATCCATGGAACTAGAAATGGAGTCTTGGTGGAAGGCCCTGAAAAGGAGTCAGCTTGCTGTAGGATTCCTCTGCTGGGTGAGAGGGAGGAGAAGGCCAGCGCACAGAATGGAAGACTCCACTTTTGGAGCCACTGGAAGGAAGGTCTCAGGCCGCGAAGACTGAAGGTGGTGGACCTCATTGAGGAGCACCGAGGACCAAAATGCTCTGGGCCCCCACCTGTTTGGGGAAAGTGTGACCACCAGGGAACCATGGGCTCTGCACACCCCTGGGGACTTGTCAGAAAGTGGGGGTCCACCAAAAAACTGATTCTGTTTCACAAGCCCCGCCTTTGGTTCTGAACCACTGAAGTGGTCTCCCAGCAGGTCAGTGAGTCCAGCTAGAACCTCACCTCAGCCCCTGTAAGGCTGAACATGCCCACCTCACCATCCTCTTTTGTTTCCTGCCATCATAGCCTTGGAGCACACATCCCTAAAATGACCCCTGAGTAACTGACCCAGTCTGTGCCTCTCCCCCTTGGCACCTCTGTCTGCAGAATCAGGCCTGAGGGAAGGCCCTTGTTTCCAACGTTGGGAACAGCTACAGACACAGTGCTGCATGTCCATTGGGGAGCTCTCTCATTTCAGGCCTTCTCTCCTCCCCAGCTGGGCTGACCTAGTTCTGCCCCTGGCCCATCCACACCTGGGTCAGATACTGGGACGGCTGAGCTGATCTGTCTGCCTGCTTTGGTCCAGACTCTACACCCATCCAGGTGTCCTCCCCTAAAACAGATCTACACTCTGCCTCTCTTCTGCCAAAAACACTTTAGTGGGGCCCAGTTTTCTCCTTCAGAGAAGGCAATGGCACCCCACTCCAGTACTCTTGCCTGGAAAATCCCACGGATGGAGGAGCCTG
>NW_011477704.1:9799-10969 GCF_000754665.1 Bison bison bison | reverse complement strand
TTCTGGTGGTGACTGGCATTCCCTGGCTTGTGGTCACATCACTCCAATTTCTGTCTCTGTGATCACACAGCCTACTCTTCTTCTCTCTCAGATATCCTTAAACTGCCTCTAATAAAGCTGCTTGTTCTTGCACTTACACAAGGGCCCACTTGGGTAATCTGGCACAGTTTCCAAATCTCCAGATCCCAAAAAGTAGTGGTTTAAAACAACCATATATTTGCTCATGATTCTGTGGGTTGGTGGTTTGGACTACACTCAGCTGGGACTGTCTCTGTTTCATGTTTGTCCTCTGGGTTCACTCATCCATTTATGTCAACTGACCTCACGTGTATGTCTGGTAGCTGGCTGGTTGTCAACAGGGGTGATGGAAGTAAGTGGGCTGAGTGTCATTCATTACCTGGCAGACACTAGTCTAGCCCATTCACCTGGAGAGTGATGGTGGCTAAGAGCATCAAGAGAGCAGACTCAATGTGCAAATACTTTTCAAGTCTTGACTTACATTTGCAATTGTCCCATTGGTCAAAGTAAGTCATGTAACCAAGCCCAGAGTAGGTGTGGGAAGGCACTGACCAAGGACACGGATGCAGGGAAAGGGATTGATTATTGCAGCCATTTTTCCACAGACAATCTGTCATAGACTTGGTAATACCTGTTTTCTAGGATCTTTGTGAGAATTGGACATAATGCACACCAAGGACTGAGTGAAATGACTGGTATACTAGATACTCAGCAAATGACAGCTAAAATGTATTATATTGTACCTGACATACATCATGTATGTAGTTAAGGAAAGTTTTCTTTTATGTCCACTCTTCTTCCCTCATTACTTGGCTATTAGAAGAAAACTATGATCCAAAAAACCCCACAAAACCAAAAAAAAAAAAAAAGCAAACAAACCCACATGAATGATTTTAAATTTAATTGAGTTTTTCTAAATTAAACAAATATCCACAACAAAACACGAAATGAAAAATAAATTCCCAGACCCAAAGTGACAGGATTTGGGTACTGAGAAAACTTTATTATTGTACTTTCTCCACCCCTAACCATAGGGTCTATGACTCTGAGCGCATACAGGATATTGGGTCTTCAAAGGAAAAAAAAAAAAAAAAATCATTATAGTGACCAAGGCAGTGAAGAGGGCATAGACATTTAACAAAGAATTTCTAC
>NW_011477704.1:4824-6627 GCF_000754665.1 Bison bison bison | reverse complement strand
GAGCAGAATGTTTGAATAGCTGACTGTGAAAGAGGTTCTGTGAAAAATTGAAAGGACTGGCCTTATGGAAATGTGTAAAATTCCTCCTTAGTAATAGGGAAGAAGTCAGGGTATATGGATAGTGATGCAGATGAGTTGATAGACTTGGTGAAGATGAGGCAGTTCTATTCTGATTGTTTATGTTTTCTCTGTGAAATAATCAGCTGAGAATTATGAAGGGGAGTTGTTTGGAGGTTTCATGGGGGAAGAGAAGCATGAAACAGATGAAATAGTTGCCTTGGAGAGAAGGCAGTGAACTGACTAGGAACATTTAGAATTGTCAGACATTGCTGAAGGCTCACTTAAGATTTCTGGTCAAATTAAATTTAAAGTGGAACTATTCTGCTGCATAGGTGGAGTTGTTCTTAACTAGGACAAAGATGGAGGGAGTACAAGGACACCTGCACTTGCAGATATATACAAGGCAGTGGATGTAATGATGGAACCTGGGATTTAGCTGGGTAGTGTAGGAAGTCAAGTTATGAAAGGACAGATGGACAGTGAGGATAGTAGGATCCATGGCTGGCAGGTAGAGGTTATGTGGCAGAGACAGGCTTTGAAGCTGAAATGATGGAGGTGATACAGTTATTATTGGGCAGGACAACATCTAGAGTATGACCCTTTTAGTATTTGGCTGGGCTTGGATGACGGGAAATAAAAGGTTGTATGAAGTGACTTCAAGGGATTGGCTATATCCCCCAGTAGATATTAAAATCACAGGAAAAACTGGTGGGAGAAGAAAACTGTGAGCCAGATGCTAACATTTCCAGTGAATGAATGAAAGAGAGTGACTAAGAAGTTGATTGAGGGCAGCCATAAGGAGGATTGGCATAATCTGATGGTGGACACTTAATTTGGGTTGGGGTTTTTGAGGAGAGAGGGAGGAGAAATGGCCTGGAAGTGGCAAAAAGGTGGTAGGAGAACATTCTTCTATCTCCAGGTCCTGTGAGTGATAAGAAGGGTGTGGGAAAGAAAACATCCACCATCTGAGAGGGCTGAATGGAAGGAGAGACTTCAGGAAAGCCAGACTTTTTTAGAACAAGGAACCGAATTAAACATTGAGAATATAGAGGAATTTGCTGATGACTGGTTTTGCGTTTCAGAGACCATGGCAGGAGGGTTTGAGAGTTCATCAATAAGCAGGGTATTGAGTCAGATCAGGGAGGTTTAACAGGTTAGGAATCCAGATAATGATTCACGTTGGGAAGCTGAGACTTGTAGAGGTGACTGACATAAACAGAGATGGAAGATATGTTGGGATTAGTCCTGTTGGATTCTTAGGAGGAAGTGGATGATCGGCATTAATTAGAGTCTCTTTCTGGGGCTGGTCTCTTGGCCACTTTGTATTGGTGAGCTGGGGGAGAGGAGCTTACACCAGGACCACTTAATACTCCCTGGCCTCCCTTAACATTTTCTCTGGTCCTTTTCAAGCCTGGAGTAAGAGATTTATTAGGACTTTTCAACAATGATAGTACCTTGGGATCTTTAAGTTATGAACTCCAAGTGTCCATTGGTTCCTGTCAAGGCCACTTCAAATAAATACATGATCTAAGAAAAAATGTGTGATTGATATGTAATGCAGTTTAAAGACAAATACCCTAGCCAGCCCTAAGCACCTTCCTACCAGATTGCTATACTAAAACCCCTTTCTTTTACCAGGACTTTCCAGGTGGCTCAGGCTTCCCTGATAGCTCAGTTGATAAGGAATCTGCCTGCAATGCAGGAGACCCCAGTTCAATTCCTGGGTCAGGAAGATCTGCTGGA
>NW_011477704.1:0-1284 GCF_000754665.1 Bison bison bison | reverse complement strand
TTGGGGGCAGGAGGAGAAGGGGACGACAGAGGATGAGATGGCTGGATGGCATCACTGACTCGATGGACGTGAGTCTCAGTGAACTCCGGGAGTTGGTGATGGACAGGGAGGCCTGGCATGCTTCGATTCATGGGGTCGCAAAGAGTCGGGCACGACTGAGCGACTGAACTGAACTGAACTCTAGGAATGCTTTAGGCTGCCACATAGCCTACTGTATTTACCTTATCATCCTAATTTCTACTCCTGTGCTTCCAGAGACCTGGGTAGAACAGTTTAAAGACATATGGAGAGAACTTAAATGTTTTCTACTTTGAGTAAGATGAAGTAGTTCTGGTCTCTTGGTTGCTTGTTCTAAGTCTTTGGATTAGTGGCCATGGTGACTGACAACCACACCAATGTGTGAGGGAAAGAAACAGGAAATTCTACTTTTCTTCATATATGAATCTCAAGATACATTGCTTTCAGCATCCCGATAATCACCTAGGAAATGATAGTGATCTCCCTTGTATATCCACTTACGTGGTAAGAAAATGACTTAAAAACAGTGACAAAATTTGACATAAATGACTTGGAGAGATATTGTCCAGAGAAAGAGTTGATATGTATGCCCTTTTCTTATTTCTCACTCTTAAGTTATGATGTTCCTTTGCAGTGATTGTTTTGAGGGGTAACTATTCTCTTGGCTAATAGGAGCATACATCTTGTACTTTCTGTAGACTTCCTACTTTTGTTTTCTTGGAAAAGGTAATTCATTTTTTGAAATTTATAATTTTTAGGTAATTTTGCATGAATTGTAAAAATAGTACAGAGTATTTCCACGTACATATCACCTAGCTTTCCTAGGTATTAGGTTTGCATATTATGTAACCATGGTATCATTATAAAAGGATTTCCCTGGTAGCTCAGTGGTAAAAAATCCTCCTTCCAATGCAGGAGACACAGGTTTGATCCTTGGGACAGGAAGACCCCCTGGAGAAGGAAATTGCAACCCAGCCCAGTATTCTTGGCCGGGAAATCCCATGGACAGAAGGAGCCTGGCAAGCTACAGTCCATGGGGTCGCAGAGTCAAGCATGATTTAGCAACTAAACGATAACAACAAACCATTACAAAAACTAAGAAAATAACCATTGTAAAGTATCAGTAAAGATTTTACCAGTTTTTCTACTAATGTCCCTTTTTCTGGTCCAGAATCCAGTTCAGGACCTCATACTGAAGTTAGTTGTCGTGTCTTCTTAATCTCCAGTCTGTGACAGTTCTTCAGTCTTTCCTTATTTTTCATGACT
>NW_011477703.1:4810-5444 GCF_000754665.1 Bison bison bison | reverse complement strand
TTGTTCAATCGCTAAATTGTGTTTGACTCTTTGTGACCCCATGGACTGTAACCTGCCAGGTTCCTCTGTCTATGGGGTTTCCCAGGCAAGAATACTGGAATGGGTTGCCATTTCTTACTCTAGGGGATCGTCCCGATCCAGGGATTGAACCCGCGTCTCCTGCATTAGCAGGCAGATTCTTTACTGTCTGAGCTACCAGACAAGAGCGAAATTATATAGATTCTCTGGATCTGCTACATATGGCATAACTTTGGGCAAGCTCTTAAACATCCCTATGCCTCAGTTTCTTTCCTCTTCTTAAAAACACAAACAGTGATAGTACCTATGCCATAAGGCTTTTGAGAAGAATTTTGAGGAATGGGGCTTAGGGCCTTCGGAAAGTCTTCCTTACTCCCCAAACCTGCCCAAAGTGTGGATGAGGAAATTCATTGTTTCCCTCAATCGTTCTAGTAATTTCTCAAATTCATCATTCCTTACTAACAAGAAGGAGCCAGACCACAGTGGTTTGGAGCCAGGTCAGACCCTCATTGTAGCTTCAGGGGGCTTCACCCAAGCCTGTAGCATGATCCTCCTTCCCTGGGACACCACCTCTCCTCCAATCCCTCAGTCTGCCCTGGATCTTCAAGCCAAAATA
>NW_011477703.1:0-1303 GCF_000754665.1 Bison bison bison | reverse complement strand
CTATGAAGATGTAAACAGTCTGAAGAACTGATCAATTGTTTTGTTTTAATTTTTACCCTCTTTGACTTGCTGCTGCTGCTACTGCTAAGTCGCTTCAGTCGTGTCTGACTCTGTGCGACCCCATAGATGGCAGCCCACCAGGCTCCCCCATCCCTGGGATTCTCCAGGCAAGAACACTGGAGTGGGTTGCCATTTCCTTCTCCAATGCATGAAAGTGAAAAGTGAAAGTGAAGTCGCTCAGTCGTGTCCGACTCTTCGCGACCCCATGGACCCCAGCCCACCAGGCTCCTCCGTCCATGGGATTTTCCAAACAAAAGTACTGGAGTGGGTTGCCATTGACTTACTAGGGTCCTAATTCAGAGCTGTATTTTTAAAAAGGGAAAGGAGAAAGGAAAAAGTTTGAAAGCTACAGCTGTGGCCCAGCACTCTTTGTGAACAGCTCACGAGAGGCAGCACCAAGGTTGCAATGGACTCTGCACCCTTCACCACCACTTCCTCTAACTGGGCCCTGAATGGTGGTGCCCGGGAAGTGGCTTTGGAGAAATACAGCAGCCCTGTCTGAGGCTTTGAGGAAGGGAGCTGGACATTGGACATTTGTGGGCTTGGCTGGAGATGGGAGGGGAATGGCGGGGGGGAGCTGGGATAGAAGCACATGGATAAGTGGGAGCAGTCGGGAGCTAGCAGGGTTGAGGAATCCAGGCTGGCCCTGGAAGGGAGGTTCCTCAGCCTGGCGGCTGCTGCTTGACCAACAAGCCTGGGCGTTACCATAGTGCTCTGTGGGTCTTCCCAGCAGCCTGCCAGGCGGAATGCGGCCTGGACGGTTTCCCAAGGAATGTAATTAAGATGTAAATGGGGGGCCAGGAGGAGCTGGTCGATAGGGTTGTCACCTCCTCAGGCCTGTGTAGAGTCGGAGTGAGCTTGGACTGGCCTAACCAGGAAAATCTCCTGGTTGGGCTCTGCTCTGGGGCAGAGTGGCTGTGAGTGCCAACTTCCCCCTCGGCAGGCCCTGAGAGATGGGAGATGCTTAGCTGGGCAAGCCCCGATGCCCACTCTTTTCCCAGCACCCATTGGGGCAGCTCTCTCCCTGGGTATGGGAGGTCAACTGGGGACATCTGACAAAAATTTGCAGGGGCTTCAGGACAGCTTGGCCTTATTAGTGGAGTTCAAAGGAAATTTCCCAGGAGACCCAGCACTCACAAGTCCAGAGGCATAAGGCAGGGATTGCCCCAACTAGAACTGCCATCTTGGGTTCATCTGCCTCTGTCATCGGGGACCAAGCACTGGACTGTACTGCTGGCTGAGG
>NW_011477702.1:5195-6011 GCF_000754665.1 Bison bison bison | reverse complement strand
GTGATCTCTGGCTGTGACCCTCCTGGCAGATGTCAACCGTTCAGGATCCCAGGAAGACTTGGTTAGCAACTGGGAGCCTGCTCGCAGTTTGGTAAAGGATGCCATCTCCGGGGCCAAGTTTGCCCCTCGCCTTCCAGCTCTGGCTGTTGCCCACCTGCCTCCCTGCCTCTGGCGGGGAATGGGCCGGTCTTCAGCCGGCTAGCTCTCTGGTATTCGCTCAGTCCTTTGTTCTGTGAGCAGTCCTGCAGTGCCTTAGGTTAGAACTTCTTATGGGAAAGTTCTCACTCTCTGTCTCTTTCCTCTTTTTTTTTTTCCTCTCTCTGGCTATCCCACAGTTTGGGTTGCTATCTCATGTTAGCTCCTTCAGATTGCCCTCAGGGCATTCAGGCCTGGTTCTTAACCTAAGCAATGCAGTCCGCACCTCCCTGTTCAGCCCCCGCTTGCTGTTGGCCGACACAAGTGTCTGGGCTACTTCTCCACTGATAGTTGCGGTTAGGCGTGTAATCTGTGGGTTTTATTTATTTATTTTTTCCTCTCGGTTATGTTGCCCTCTGAGATTCCAGAGCTCCCCACAGACCCACTGGTGAGAGGGTTTCCAGGTGTTTGGAAGCTTCTCCTCATTTACAACTCCCTCGCTGGGATGGGTCTCCATCCCTTACTCTTTTGCCTCTCTTTTTATCTTTTATATTTTGTCCTACCTCCTTTTGAAGACAATGGGCTGCCTTTTTGGGTGCCTGGTGTCCTGCATCAGTGTTCAGAAGTTGTTTTGTAGTAATTGTTCAGCGTTCAAACGATCTTTCGATGAATTTGTAGGGG
>NW_011477702.1:0-1580 GCF_000754665.1 Bison bison bison | reverse complement strand
AAAAAGGTTCAAAAGACTGGTTGTCTTCTTGGGCCATTTTGCAGGGTTCATCTTTTCTCTTCACCAAAATACAAGGAAGTAGCACAAGTTGGTTTGAGAGTAATCAGTCCAAAGCAGAGTTATAGCGGACCTTAAGGGAGTGACCATTGAGATGGCTTCAAAAGATAAATCCAGCTAAAAGAATGTATTTGAGCTGAAAACCCATCAAGGAACAGAATTGCTGATTCAGTCTGACAGTGACACTGTTACAAATGATTGGTTTAATCTTCTCAGTAGTACTGTTACTAATCAGACAGTAGAACCCAATGAAGCAATCAAACAGGAGATACCAGATTCACCAGGAATTGAAAAGCATGATAAAGAAAAGGACCAGAAGGAACCAAAGAAATTGCATTCTGTGAAAGTATCTATTATAGATTCTTCAGAACAGAAGAAAAACAAGAAAAACTTAAAGAAGTTTCTTACACAATGCCCTACTTTGCAAGCTGTTCGTGAAAAAGGTTATATTAAAGATCAGGTATTTGGAGCCAGTCTTGCTGATCTGTGTCAGAGGGAGAATAGCACATTGCCAAAATTTGTGAAATTATACATATTGAACATGTTGAGCAATATGGGCTGGATGTTGATGGGATTTACAGAGTTTGTGGCAACCTAGCAGTGATCCAGAAGCTGAGGTTTGCAGTCAAGCATGATGAGAAATTGGACTTGAAGGATAGTAAATGGGAAGATATTCATGTCATCACTGGAGCCCTCAAAATGTTTTTTCGAGAATTACCAGAACCTCTCTTTACACTTAATCATTTTAATGATTTTGTTAATGCAATTAAACAAGAACCGTGACAGCGTGTCTCTGCTGTGAAGGACCTGATCAAACAGTTGCCAAAGTCAAATCAGGACACAATGCAGATTCTGTTCAGACATCTCAAAAGAGTTATAGAAAATGGAGGGAAAAACCGAATGACCTATCAGAGAATAGTGATTGTTTTTGGTCCCACTCTGCTCAAGCCAGAGAAGGAGACTGGTAACATAGTGGTCCACACCATCTACCAGAATCAAATCATAGAATTAATTCTTCTCGAGAAAAATTCCGTCTTTGGATGCTGACACTTACTGAAGACAACCTGTGAAATAGAAGCTGGATTTCATCAGATTCCAGATCCTCATACCTGAAGTATTTTATGTTTGGACCAAGCAGTGACTCTTTTCTTTTGGACTTTTCTGAGGGATCAGAAGGGAATGGAAGGGTCCGGATGTGTGTTATTTGCTGCTTTGTTGCAAGTTCATAAACCTGTGGGTGCTTTTGAATTAATTTTATCCTGAATGTTTGCATTTCACACTCTGACTTTCAGTAAAAAAAAATCAAAACTTGCAATTCCAACCAGTCATATACACTGGGTAATTTGGTAGGAATACATTTTTTTTTTTTTCCCCCTAAACTGGTATAACGAAGTAATTTCTTTTCACGTATTTGATAGATTCATTACTTGATAGAACTAACACTTACAATCAGTTATTTTTAAAACTGCTCCTGGGCATTTAAAACAAAGTGAAGTATGTCTGTTTCGAAACCTGTGTATATC
>NW_011477701.1:3375-5586 GCF_000754665.1 Bison bison bison | reverse complement strand
TAGCTCCCTTCTCAGTACTCTGCTCCACTAATTACAGCTGCTTCAGTCTCTGAACTCTGATTTCTGTCTCTTCAAATCAGCAAGAACACTGTATTCTGCTTGGGCTTTTCATTGCTATACTGTGGTCCAGAAAATGCCTCCAGGCAGCAAACTGGGACAGTCACAGAGATAGTTTCATTTATTTCCATTTCTTTAAAGATCATAGTCCTATACTGCCTGTTTTCTACTCTCTGGAAGCAATTGTTTCCTATATTTTGTGCAGTTTTTTCCTAGTTGTTTAATGTAGGAGGGCAAGTCTAGTGCAAATTACTCTGTCATGGATGGAAGTGGAACTTCTATTCATAAAAATGTAATAGTTGAAATTTAAAATATGATTGATGGTATCAATAGCAGGAGAAATGGAGCTAAAAAACAAATTAGTAAGGTAAAGATAAAATTGAGGAAGTTTCCTAGAAGGCAACAGGGAAGGATGAGGAGATAGAAAATAGAAAAGCTAAGGAATATGGAAAACAGAAGTAAAAGTTCCAACATCAAATAAAAGGAGCCCAAGAAATAGAGAAAATAAAAAATGGAGAGAAGCAACTGCTTTGAGAGACAGTGGAAGTTAATCTTCTAGAATTGAAAAATGATAAAAGACTTCATGTTAAAAAGTCATAGAGTGCCAAATAGGAGAGAGAAGGAAAACCTATACTAGACACACTATCGTGAACATTAAGAGCATTGAAAAGAAAAGTCTAAAAGCATCCTTAAAATGCAAACAGTATATCTACAAAGGAACAAGGACTAGGTTCATCTTAAACTTCTCAATAGCAATGTTAGATGCAAGAAGAAAATACAGTATCCTTGAGAAGATGAATAGGAGAGTTTTAGAGGGAAAAAAGTCTGGGAGGAGGGGAAAACCAGAAGAAGAAACGAATTGGTAGAAATCAAAAGCCTCTACAACCATAGTTTAACAGTATAAAAGGCCATGTGCATGTCTTCCAGGACAGGATATTAGGCATGATTTTCCCACACTGGATCACCTTTCTCCTCTGGAATTAGAAAGAATAATTCCATCTTTCATTTGTATTACATTTTATACATTTCAAATTGCTTTGGTATTCATTACCACATTTGAACTTTTGTGTTGTTGTGTTAAAGTGGTGCTGTGTGCCCCAGTGTATAGATGAGAAAGTTGAGACTGATTAAAATCATGTCATTGATCACTGACAGAGTCAAATCCAGACCTCTAAGTGTCTAGCACACTTATTTCTCATTTTTTTTCAAAATAGTGAAGAAACGTGAAAGCCTAGGTGAGCTGAGAGGATTGTGTACTGATTTGTCAAAAGGATCCTTGTCGCAAGGATTGTTTGCCTGGGGGTGGGCATTCTCAAGTGAAAAGTTAATCCATAAGAAGCCTGTGATCTGCGTATTTGGCTTTTGTACTGTGATTGTCCTCAGTCCTGAGATATGATCCAATAATGAAAAAAACATCTTTTCCCCATTGGATTTCTTGTTAGTCATTTATTGTGAATAAGGTTTTATTGGGATAATTATTGTAAATGTGGCACACATGAAGAGTGGCTCCAATTGCATTTTTAGAGCATAAATATATGATAGTGAATTTCATGACAATTCACACAAATCTTTTGTCCTGAAAGCTACCAGCAGAGACACATTACTGTCTGTCAGAGAAAATACAGAAAGGAAGAAACCCCTTCTTTAATTTTTTCTTCTCTAAATATGAAGTGTCTCTTTCCCACGGAGCTCATAAAGGCCCTTCATGTTGTCAGCTATACATGAGCATTCTTTTTACCTACTACCTTGAGGTTCATAAAGCCCCAGTGAAGGGACAAAAAGAGCATAATAATTCTAAGAAACTGGCTGAATGCTAAAGGCCCAACATCTTTCTGACTGGAGGGGAATCGAATCATGAATGCAGCAATATGTATGGGATGACTAGTCTTCTCTTTGGTGGAGTGTTGAGCTTCAGAGAACCTGCTTTATCAATGGGAACGTGATTCCCTGCTTTGTGACTATACTTTCATTTTTGTCTCCATCTAAAGAGATGAGAATACCAGGCCACCTGACCTGCCTTCTGAGAAATCTGTATGCAGGTCAAGAAGCAACAGTTAGAACTGAACATAAAGCAACAGACTGTTTCCAAATAGGAAAAGGAGTACGTCAAGGCTGTGTATTGTCACCCTGCTTATTTAACTTATATGCAGAGTC
>NW_011477701.1:0-1614 GCF_000754665.1 Bison bison bison | reverse complement strand
TTTCTGGAGTCTCCAGTTTCTGAAGTCTGCTCCCTTTTCCCTTTGTGTTGTCTGCCATACCCCCAATGTTTCCCGGCCCGGCTCCTGGCTCTTCCCTTCAGACTTCCAGTATCACCAATTCTCTTTGTTCCTTTTTATTAAAATATACTCTGAGAAGTTGCTCTAATATCAATCACTTATGGCTCAGTATGGATTTAAATCAGCTTCTTTCCCTCTCACAGGCAGCCTCCTTCTAAGCTTTATCTCCAATTATGGAATTAAAGACTGCGTCCCTTATTAAATGTATTTCAGGCATCACTGAGCTTTTGGAGAATTTAAATTTTTGGCCAAGCTGATCTTAGTCATCTTAGAAATTGACAGAATGATTGTATCACCCGCAATACTTAACACAGTGGCTGGCACATCTAGTAGCAGTTCAGTGAGGATTTGCTAATTGGATTAAGTGGTTTATTTACTCCTCCTACCAATAAGGCTTTGGCTGTTAGGTTTTTTCTTTGGCTTTCGATGTTTCCCAGATGGATACTGTGGGGGCTGGTCACATTGCGAATCCTGATATTACACTAAAGTTTGATAATGAGAAAAGTTACATTGTTTGAGAAGATTGAATCTTGAAGGATAATTCAATGAGCAGTCACAGGATAGAATCAGAAAGTTAAACAGACATATATGAATCTTCCAGAATTGAAAATTGTTGAAATCACTGGAAGATTAGATCATATTAGTCATTTGCTATAAATCTGCTCTGCTGTACCTTCAGAGAAGAGTTTATTTCCTGACTGTCAGTCAACTGTGGCCTGATTAGAGGGAGCAGGATCTAAGGAGGTCAGAGTCTGGGCTTTGGAGTCATTTCTGATGAGTTTTTCTTTTGCCTAAAACACAGCAGGAAAAGTGAGTGCAAGGTGGAGAAGAGATTTACATTTTTTCCCCTTATTGCTCACATGAAGCTTAAATTTCCATTTAAAATCTTTTCACGGAAAGCCCTTGGAAAAATTGACCCCTGAAGCAAGCATTATTTGGAGAGTTTGGGATGTGGCTTTCTGGCAAGGTGTAGGTTTGAATGTGATTAGCAGACAAGTATGCTGGGCCTCTTGGCTTCTACTGACTGGCATTCATCCTTACACCACTTGGTACTCCTTGCTTCTGCTACTACTACTGATAGAAAAGTCCTTGCTACTGTTCTGACATTCTCCAGTACATTCTCAAACTTTCCTTCAGTGTCATCTAGGAGTGGCCTACCCTTTATGCACATAAATCAATTTTAGTCATTTTCCCCAAGAAATCCTAGGACAAGGGAGTGGTGGTTGAGCTCAGATGAGAAAACTTCTTTAATTTCCATGCCTATTTGTTTGATATAAGGTCAATGTCCACCAGCTTTGAAGAAGGAAACAGGAAGAAAACAGGGGTACTTTGCTCTACTCTTGACAAAGGTAATTGCCTTCACCACTAGGCAACATTTTACCCCCCATCTTTCATACTCTCATTCCTAAGAAACACCAGAGTTATTCTTTTTTGGCCTCATATTATTTTTCAATAGGTTAGGGCTACAACCAGAGAAGGCAGTGGCACCCCACTCCAGTACTCTTGCCTGGAAAATCCCATGGACGGAGGAGCCTG
>NW_011477700.1:5075-5624 GCF_000754665.1 Bison bison bison | reverse complement strand
GGGCTGCCGTCTATGGGGTCACACAGAGTCGGACACGACTGAAGTGACTTAGCAGCAGTAGCAGAAGAGAAGAGGAGGAAATAAGCCTAGAAACCTGGAGTGCCCCAGAGTGGGAGTGTAACAGGGAGAGAAGAGGTGTGACTAGAAGGCAGAGAGGGAACAGAGTTGGAGAAAGAAAGAGACAGATGTATAGATATTTAGGACAATTAGAAGGGTGGGGGTGGGGAGAAGAGCAGCAAGAGGAGAACAAGTTGCAGAGGGGGGCAGGACAGGTGTGAGGGAAGAAATAGGAGGGCAGAAACAGCATCCCACCCGAGGCAGTGGACACCAAAGGACTGTTCCACATAGTGAGGTCTTCCTGTTTTTGTGGTTGTGGCAAACGAAGTGGGGGATGTTGATTCTAAGCCTTAAGCAGCCTGTTTTCCACTTGCCAGATCAACTTCTAAAAACTTACATTGTCTGAGGAAGAAGCTGGAAAGAGGAAGAAAGGAAAGGCAAAGGCAACAGGAATGCCTCTTTCTCAGGTAAAATCATATTCTCAGTTGATTC
>NW_011477700.1:0-1455 GCF_000754665.1 Bison bison bison | reverse complement strand
AATATCAAGGTCTTTTCCAGTGAGTCAGCTCTTTGCATCAGGTGGCCAAAGTATTGGAGTTTCAGCTTCAACATCAGTCCTTTCAATGAACACCCAGGTCTGATCTCCTTTAGAATGGACTGGTTGGATCTCCATGCAGTCCAAGGGACTCTCAAGAGTCTTCTCCAACACCACCGTTCAAAAGCATCAATTCTTCAGCGCTCAGCTTTCTTTATAGTCCAACTCTCACTTCCATACATGACCACTGGAAAAACCATAGCCTTGATTAGACGGACCTTTGTTGGCAAAGTAATGTCTCTGCTTTTCAATATGCTGTCTAGGTTGGTCATAACGTGATAATCTCTAGTTCCATGCATGTAGTTGCAAATAGCATTCTTTCTTTCTTTTTTGTTTAATGCAGGAGTTAATATTTCATTTGGGCTTCCCTGATAGCTCAGTTGGTAAAGAATTTACCTGCAATGCAGGAGACTTGGGTTTGATCCCTGGGTTGGGAAGATCCCCTGGAGAAGGGAAAGGCTACCCACTCCAGTATTCTGGCCTGGAGAATTTCATGGACTGTATAGTCCATGGGATCGCAAAGAGTCGGACACGACTGATATTCTTGTATATATGTACCATGTCTTCTTTATCCATTCCTCTGTTGCTGGGCATTTAGATTGTTTCCATGCCTTGCCTATTGTAAATAGTGCTACAGTGAACATTAGGGTGCACTGTTGTTTTGAATTATGGTTTTCTTCAGATAAATGCCCAGGAGTGGGTTTGCAGGATCTGAATCTTTCTTATTTAACTCTTTTGTTCTGTCAAAGCTGAATTTAGTTTGTTCTCTTTCTCCTTCCTTGAGATGTAAAAATAGTTTCCTGATTGGACTTCTTTTTCCTTTTTGTGGTAACCATTTAGCCACGTGCGTGTGTGTGTGCTCTGTCATGTCTGACTTTTTGCATCCCATGGGCTGTAGCCCATCTGGCTCTTCTCTTCATGAGATTTCCCAAGAAAGAATACTTAAGTGAGTCGTCATTTCCTTCTCCAGGGATCTTCCCAACCTAGGGATCAAACCTGAATCTCCTGGGTCTCCTGCATTGGCAAGCATGTTGTTTACCACTGAACCACCTGAGAAGTTTCTTAGCCATGTAGACTTCTCTTATTATAGCCTTCACTGCATGTTATAAATTTTGGAGTGTTGTACTTTCAGTTTCATGTAGATGTTCAAAAATTTTCTTGATTTCTTTGAGCCATAAGTGTCCTTGCTTAGCTTCTTGACTTAAAGTATTCAAACACTTTCAGTCAGTGCTATTTCTCTTATTATCATAATTGATGATTTTGATTTTTCTTTAAAGCCATTGCTGGACTTCTCCTGACAAGGGTATTGTCCAGGTTCACACCCTCATTTTTGTGAGGCTGTTGACTAAACTGTTGCTGATGCTGCATGCTTGTCACCTGGGTGCTATTGATCATTCT
>NW_011477699.1:4910-6135 GCF_000754665.1 Bison bison bison | reverse complement strand
AGTTTTTAAATTGGAGTATAGTTGATTTACAATATTTTGTTAGTTTCAGGTATACAGCAAAGTGATTCAGTTATACATATACATATATCTATTCTTTTTTAGATTCTTTCCCCATATAAGGTATTACAGAATACTGAGTAGATGAAAACTCAGATAATACTTCTCACTGGTTCTCATGCATTCATGTAAAATTTATTGGGTGCCTCTTCCATCCTGTGCCCTTTGCATACAGAGGTGAATATGCTACGGTCTGAACTTTTAGGGGATCACAGTCTAGGGAGCAGTCAGACTTAGAAATGGATAATTAAATAATAGTGTGATTAGTTCTATTAGTCTCTGCCAGGTTGGGACAAGGCTGAGGCATATGAGGTGCTTGCCTAGGACACACAATTTAAGAAGGCTTCAAAACTCACTATTGATCATGGAGTCATTTCCTTTGATGATTAACAACATTTTAATGCAATATTTTTTAAAATTCAAAATTACTGCCAAAAAAAATCCATGATGAACAACAGTGCTCTTTTTTGACTTCTAGGGTAACACATTCACTGGTTCCAGGGATTAGATCAGGGGCATCTTGGCAGAGGAGGCAGTATTCAACCTCCTACAGATACTGAAATGAGGGAGGTACTTTGTGGGACAGTGCCTGTGAGAGGCAACACTTGTCTTCCCATTGAGTCTTCTAGCTGTTAGGGGTGTTGGCAATGGCTTAGCTTTGGGTGGAGGTCTGTAGGATTGTTTGTCTTGCCAAAACAGACTAGACAGTGATCGAATTTGGCAATCGTTGCTCTGGGAAATAAAAGCAGGGGCTTTCTTAGAAATGCTCCACCTTGACAGGATGCTAGCTAAATGCAGCATGACGGCCATCTGGAGAGATGACTAGCGATGGGGGTTCCATATGTGCTCAGGGGAATATTTTTTTGGATTGGTCAAGGCAGCAACTGCTGTGGTGTCTGAAAGGGGCAAGACTGAAATGTGTGAGTAGATCAGAGCTGTTGCCTTCAGAATGGCATCCTTCGGACTCTGTGTTTCACTAAGTTACTGAGGGCCATAGTGGACAAGGGGATGCGTGTGAATTCAGAGGCAAATTAGTGCAAATTTTAGAGGCAGCTTCTAATTGGCAGCAGCTTGAATTGAGTTCTATAAGGTTAGCTTGCTTGCATCAGAGAAGGCAATGGCACCCCACTCCAGTACTCTTGCCTGGAAAATCCCATGGATGGAGGAG
>NW_011477699.1:0-1764 GCF_000754665.1 Bison bison bison | reverse complement strand
GTAACAGTTGCATAATATTCCATCCAGTGGATTTAGCACAGTTAACATAACCATTTTCATATTTGTTGACAATTAGGTGGCTATTGAAACTATATAAGAGTAGGTTTAACTTCAAAATTGTTAGTATGCCATATTGTTGCATTTAAAATATTTTGATTCCTATAATATCTTGAAAAGTGATATCTTCAAAAAATTTTAATTTGTATTTCGTTGATTACTGATAGTTCTACTTTTTTTCCATATTAACCACTCAGATTTCTTTTATGGATTATCCACAACACCTTTTGAATTACGTCCTTCTATTTCCCCAGTGCTATTGTCTTAAGCCAGGTTCTTACCATTTATAACCTGAATTGCTTTCACAACTTCCATATTGGTCTCATGACCTCTGATCTTGCCTCCCTCCAATGCATCCTTTCTCCTGAAGTCACAATTGTTTTTTCTAAAATGCATATTTGTTTATAGTTTTGCCTACTTACAACTCTTGGACTCTCCATTGCCTAGAAAATAAAAGGTAAGGTCTGCCATGTTCTGGCCTATAAGTTTAGCTTTAGTGGGCTCCAGCTGAAAATCTCACCTTCATCTAACCTCACACATCATGCCTCTTGATCTACTTAAAGTTGCTCTTTCTTTCTGAAATATCCTTACGCAGCATCTCCTGTACAACTATGGAACATCTACTCATCTTTCAAAACTTCTTCCATGAAACTTGAGTTCCCCAAACTTGGTAAACCTTCCTTTTGTTACACTTCTACCTCATTCAGGCTTCTATCATCACAACTCTGATGCTTGGTTGTGCCACTTTTTAAAATTAAAAAAAAAAAATTAATGTTTAATCTCTCTGTAGATTTTAAGCACTTCAAGAGACAGATCGGTTTTTATAAACTTTATATTCTCCAGTGTCTAGCACATGTCTTGAAATATAGTCTGTATCCAGTGACTGTTTGTTCAGTTTTGTATCTGGTTATTTGAGTATTAGTGCTTTCCTTATATATTTTGTATGAATTATTTAAATGGTTAAAATAAGACTATTTATTATGAATTTTTTTTATCAGTTTTCAAATTGCCTTTTATGTTTAATTATGAGGTGATTGAATAGCTTGGTCTTAAGAGAAGTTTTTAATAGGTAAAAAGTCAAATGTATTAATTTTCTAAGTTATTCTTCCATTATTTCTAAATTTAGAAATTTTTATTTCTATTAGTGATTTGATAAATACTTATTTCTGTTTTATTCTGGCTTTATCATTTGAAGTTTGTGAACATTTGATTCAATAATTCATCTAAAAATTACTTAATGCTGTTTACTAATAATTTTATTTATTTTTCCTGAGATATTTAACCACATTTTCCAATATCATTTATTCAGTTCAGTTCAGTTCAGTCGCTCAGTCATGTCCGACTCTTTGCGATCCCATAAATTGCAGCACGCCAGGCCTCCCTGTCCATCGCCAACTCCTGGAGTTCACTCAAACTCATGTCCATCGAGTTGGTGATACCATCCAGCCATCTCATCCTCTGTCATCCCCTTCTCCCCCTCCCCAATCCCTCCCAGCATCAGAGTCTTTCCAATGAGTCAACTTTTCACATGAGGTGGCCAAAGTACTGGAGTTTCAGCTTTAGCATCATTCCTTCCAAAGAACACCCAGGACTGATCTCCTTTAGGATGGACTCATTGGATCTCCTTGCAGTCCAAGGGACTCTCAAGAGTCTTCTCCAACACCACAGTTCAAAAGCACCAATTCTTTGGCGCTCAGCTTTCTTCCT
>NW_011477698.1:5703-6218 GCF_000754665.1 Bison bison bison | reverse complement strand
ACAGCCTTGACGTACTCCTTTTCCTATTTGGAACCAGTCTGTTGTTCCATGTCCAGTTCTAACTGTTGCTTCCTGACCTGCATACAGGTTTCTCAAAAGGCAGGTCAGGTGGTCTGGTATTCCCATCTCTTTCAGAATTTTCCACAACTTATTGTGATCCACACAGACAAAGGCTTTGGCATAGTCAATAAAGCAGAAATAGATGTTTTCTTGGAACTCTCTTACTTTTTGAATGATCCAGTGGACGTTGGCAATTTGATCTCTGGTTCCTCTGCCTTTTCTAAAACCGGCTTGAACATCTGGAAGTTCACTGTTCACGTATTGCCGAAGCCTGGCTTGGAGAATTTTGAGCGTTACTTTACTAGCATGTGAAATGAGTGCAGTTGTGTGGTAGTTTGAGCATTCTTTGGCATTGCCTTTCTTTGGGATTGGAGTGAAAACTGACCTTTTCCAGTCCTGTGGCCACTGCTGAGTTTTCCAAATTTGCTGGCATATTGAGTGCCGCCCTTTCACAG
>NW_011477698.1:0-2081 GCF_000754665.1 Bison bison bison | reverse complement strand
GTCGGCCCAGCGACGAGAGATACTGACTTCAGAGGTGGCCCGGGGCGCCGGCCGCTGCGGGGTGAGGGCCGGGGTCTGCGGGAGGGGACCGCCCGCTGAGCAGGAGGCCTTCCCCCCAGTGAGCTGGGTGTACACTGGGAGGGAGGGCCAGGCTGCCCCCCGGAGCTTAAAGCAGGATACACGTCACCTGAACCTCAGTTTCCCCAAGCCTATCCCCCAACCCCTCCTGTGGCACCCATGATGGCCACAGCAACCGCTCCACGTCAAACTGTCGGCCCGCAATCTGGCCGTGCAGCCGGAACACACGGAGTGCAAGGGCCCCCAGCTGACAGCCTTCCCGGGCAATCACACCCTCAGCCAAACTCACACCATCACAGGCGGAGGTGCTGATGGGGCTGGCACCCCGCCCACCGTGTCCCACACTTGTTCCACTTGCAGGGTAAGGCGATCAAGGGAATGACCCCTGCCATACTCCCTGGATGCGGACTCAGACCCTCATGAGTCCCGGGTGGGTGCAGGTTGCATCTCAGAGGGCCTGACGCTGGCATCAACTCAAACATGGCAGGAGGTGCTTCTCCCCTCAGCCAAGACTGGTTCAAACTGGCTGGCTGTTGTCCATCGTGACCCACACAGGTGCTGACCTCGGGCTGCGCTATCTCACCAGCCTGGTAGGTGGAGTTCTGACCATTGTCTCTGGGCATAAAGACAGGAGTCTGTCCCCCACCCAGGATAACCTGGGGTCCAGTGAGAGGATGTCGTTGGAGATGGGGTTACCTGGCGATAGTTAGAGGTGATGATGCCTAGAAGGGAGTGCCACCCCTACCCCACCTGCACCCCTACACACACACACACACACACACACACACACACACACGCAGAGGTGTCTGAGGCCTAGCCTCCCCACGTGTGGCCCAGGTTGAGTTGGGTTTGAATCTCTGCCTTCTGGGTTTGCTTAAGCATGAGAGCAATGTCATGGAGCATTGATACATGTAGCTTAATTCAAGACCACTTGGGCAGGAATCAAAGAATAAGTTTCAAAGAAATTATAAGAAAAGGATTTGGACTAAAATGAAAATACAGCTTACCAAAATTTGCGGGATGCAGTGAAAGCACGCTTAGAGGGAAGTCTATACTATAAATGTATATATTAGGAAAAAAGAAAGATCTAAAATCAGTATCCTAAACTTCTTATTTAGGAAACGAGAGAAAAAAAGGTAATATAAGCCAAAAGAAAACCGAATAAAAGAAATGATAATAAACTAGAACAGAAATCAATAAAATTGAAAATAGGATATCAATTTTTTTTTAAATGAAACCAAAAACTGGTTATTTGAGAGAAAAAAGTGAATAAGATAGATAAATTTCTAGGAATGTAAGCCAGAAATAAAAAGAGAAAAAGGAGATTATTGTAATGCGAAATTAAAGAGGGGCCATCACTACAGTTCCCACAGACGTTAGGAGATAATAAAAGAAAACTATAAACAACTCTGTGCCACAAATGTGATAACTTGGGTACAATGAACCAATTTCCTGAAGGACACAGACGACCAAAGCTCCTACAAAGAGAAATAGGTAAATTAAGTAGGCCATATCTGTTAAAGAGATTGAATCAACAGTTAATAATCTTCCAAACAATAACCCCCTGAAATGCAGGAGGCCCAGGTTCAATCCCTGGATTGGGAAGATACCCTGGAGAAGGGCGTGGCAATCAACTTCAGTATTCTTGACTAGAGAATCCCATGGACATGGGGGGCTACAGTTGTAGCATGGCAGGCTACAGTTCATGAGGTCGCAGAGTAGGACACGACTGAACAACTACACTCGCTTTCAATCAAGAAGCCCCAGGCCTGGGGGCTTCCTAACTGATTCTGCTGCTACTGCTAAGTCACTTCAGTCGTGTCCGACTCTGTGTGACCCCATAGACAGCAGCCCACCAGGATGCCCTGTCCTTGGGATTCTCCAGGCAAGAACACTGGAGTGGGTTGCCATTTCCTTCTCCAATGCATGAAAGTGAAAAGTGAAAGTGAAATCGCTCAGTCGTGTCTGACCCTCAGCGATCCCATGGACTGCAGCCCACCAGG
>NW_011477697.1:14630-15749 GCF_000754665.1 Bison bison bison | reverse complement strand
ATTAGGGTACATGTGTCTCTTTCAATTCTGGTTTCCTCCATGTGTATGTCCAGCAGTGGGATTGCTGAGTCATATGGCACTTCTATTTCCAGTTTTTTAAGGAATCTCTATAGTGTTCTCCATAGTGGCTGTACTAGTTTGCGTTTCCATCAACAGTGTAAGAGCGTTCCTTTTTCTCCACAACCTCTCCAGAATTTATTGTTTGTAGACTTTTGATATCAGCCATTCTGACTGGGGTGAGATGGTTTTGATTTGCATTTATCTGACAATGAGCTATGTTGAGCATCTTTTTGTGTGTTTGTTAGCCATCTGTATGTCTTCTCTGGAGAAATGTTTGTGTAGTTCTTTGGGTCTACTGTGTAGTTCTTTTGGGTCTAGTTTTTTGATTGGGTCTCTTATTTTTCTGGAATTGAGCTGCAGGAGCTGCTTGTATATTTTTGAGATTAATTCTTTGTCAGTTGCTTCATTTGCTAATACTTTGTCCTATTCTGAAGGCTGTCTTTTCACCTTGCTTATAGTTTCCTTCTTTTTGCAAAAACTTTTAAGTTTAATTAGGTCCCATTTATTTATTTTTGCTTTTATTTCCATTACTCTGGGAAGTGGCTCATAGAAGATCCTGCTATGATTTATGTAAGAGGGTGTTTTGCCTATGTTTACCTCTAGGAGTTTTGTAGTTTAGATCTGGTCTTACATTTAGATCTTTAATGCATTTTCAGTTTATCTTTGTGTATGGTGTTAAAAGCGTTCTAGTTTCATTTTTTACAAGTGGTTGACCAGTTTTCCTAGCACCACTTGTTGGAGAGATTGTCTTTTCTCCATTGTATATTATTGCCTCCTTTGTCAAAGATAAGGTGTCCATAGGTGTGTGGATTTATCTCTGGGCTATCTATTTTGTTCCATTGATCTATATTTCTGTCTTTGTGCCAGTACCATACTGTCTTGATGACGGTAGCTTTGTAGTACAGCCTGAAGTCTTGCAGGTTGATTATCCATTCTTCTTTCTCAAGATTGCTTTTGCTATTCAAGGTTTTTTGTATTTCCATACAAATTGTGAAATTATTTGTTCTCAGTTCAGTCACTCAGTCGTGTCCCACTCTTTGCGACCCCATGAATCACAGC
>NW_011477697.1:8984-11075 GCF_000754665.1 Bison bison bison | reverse complement strand
GATCTTCGTTCATTTGATTAATATGTAACTTGGGGTGTTTTGCCTTGAATTTTCCTGTTTGTGGCTCTCTGGGTTTCTTGGACTTGGGTGGGTATTTCCTTCCCCATTTTAGGGAAGTTTTCAACTATTATCTCCTCAAGTATTTTCTCATGGCCTTTCTTTTTGTCTCTTCTTCTGGGACTCCTATGATTCAAATGTTGGGGCATTTAACATTGTCCCAGAGGTCTCTGCGGTTGTCCTCATTTCTTTTAATTCTCTTTTTCTTTTTTCCCTCTGCTTCATTTATTTCCACCATTCTACCTTCCGCCTCACTTATCCTATCTTCTCCCTCAGTTACTCTACTGTTGGTTCCCTCCAGAGTACTTTTGATCTCAGTTTTTGTATTATGTGCTGGAGTCCAGCTCCAGCAACCAGGGATTCAATCTGAAGAGATGGACAGTGTCGACGGACGATGATGTAGCCTCTGACTAGAAGTACGGGACTACATGTTTATTTCAAGCTTCAGGTTATCTTTTATACTTTGACAAAAGCATTAGGTCAGAGGTTTTTAGTTTCCCCCATCCTGATTTACTGTACTTAACTTGTGATTACATTGTAACTCATGCTACATTCCTCAGTTTCTTTCTTATCTTTCTAAATCCTGTTTGCCCCTAGCATCTTAAGATCATTATCTCCTAAAAAGGCTTCTAGCTATTCTTAATTAATCCTAAACCCTAAACTCAGCAAACTTCTTTTGCCATAAACATTCCCTTCACAAACAGGTCTCAGATAATAATCCTTCCCATGGCCTCAAGCTGCGGCCTACATGCTCATCCTGGGACATTCTTTGTAAAGATCCTTGAACTAATTATTTTCTAGGCACAACTGCAAAAGGCTTTGTGCTTTCTCATGTTTCTCTAAAGCACCTTAACATTCTTTTGAGCCAACTCAACCAAAGAAAGGAAAGAACAAGTCAGAATCACAAGGCCTAACTCCTTCATCCTGGGACCGTACTTGCGAGATGAGGAGAGGGAGTTGGGGCCGTGCCTCCATTATGTCAGTAATGCCTAATGCAGCTCCTGACAATTATTCATTATTGGTTGACTCTTTTCTATTTCTTCTAGGTCCTTGTTAATATTTTCTTGCATATTCTCAATCTTTGTCTCCAGATTATTTATCTGTAACTCCATTTTGTTTTCAAGATTTTGGATCATTTTTACTATCATTATTCTGAATTTTCTTTCAGATAGACTATCTCCTGCTGTTTTGTTTGGTTTGGTAGACATTTATCATGTTCCTTTACCTGCTGAATATGTCTCTGTCTTTCATTTTGTTTAGATTGCTGTGTTGTGTGTCCCTTTTCAATAGCCTGGAAGTTTGTGGTTCCTCTTTATTGTGGAAGTTCTTCCCTGTTGGTGGGGTTGGACGAGTGGCTTTCAAGGTTTCCTGGTTAGGGAAGCTTGTGTCAGTGTTCTGATGGGTGGAGCTGGATCTCTTCACTCTGTAGTGCAATGAAGTGTCCAGTAGTGAGTTTTGAGGTGTCTATGGGTTTGGTGAGACTTTTTGCCACCTGTATTTTAAGGCTCAGGATTATGTTCCTGAGTTGTTGGAGAATTAGCTTGGTATGTCTTGCTCTGAAATTTGTTTGCTCTTGGGTGGAGCTTGGTTTCAGTGCAGGTATGGAAACTTTTGGATGAGCTCTTGTTGATTAATGTTCCCTGGAGTCAGGCATTTTCTGATGTTCTCAAGTTTTGGACTTAATCCTCCTGCCTCTGGCTTTCAGTCTTGTTCTTACAGTAGCCTCAAGACTTCTCCATCCATAGTACATCAGTGATAGAACATTTAGGTTAATGGTGAAACAATTCTCCACAGTAAGGGACACCTAGAGAGGTTCAAAGAGTTACATGGAGAAAAGAAGTGGGAGGAGGGAGATAGAGGTGACCAGGAGGAGAAGAGGGGGAATCAAAAGGGGAGAGAGCAATCTAGCCAGTAATCAATTCCCTATTTGCTCTTCAGAGTCTGGAACACTCTGAGAGGTTCACGGAGTTCCATAGAGAAGAGAAGAGGGAGGAAGGAGACAGAGGTGACCAGGAGGAGAGGAGGGGGAGTCAA
>NW_011477697.1:4314-6113 GCF_000754665.1 Bison bison bison | reverse complement strand
TAAACAGTGCTGCAATGAACATTGGGGTACACGTGTCTTTTTCAATTCTGGTTTCCTCAGTGTGTATGCCCCTCAGTGGGATTGCTGGATCATAAGGCAGTTCTATTTCCAGTTTTTTAAGGAATCTCCACACTGTTCTCCAGAGTGACTGTACTAGTTTGCATTCCCAGCAACAGTGTAAGAGGGTTCCCCTTTCTCCACACCATCTCCAGCATTTATTGCTTGTAGACTTTTGGATCACAGCCATTCTGACTGGTGTGAAATGGTACCTCATAATGGTTTTGATTTGCATTTCTCTGATAATAAGTGATGTTGAGCATTCTTTTCATGTGTTTGTTAGCCATCTGTATGTCTTCTTTGGAGAAATGTCTACTTAATTCTTTGGCCCATTTTTGGATTGGGTCATTTATTTTTCTGGAATGGAGCTGTAGGAGTTGCTTGTATACTTTTGAGATTAGTTGTTTGTCAGTTGCTTCATTTGCTATTATTTTCTCCCGCTCTTAAGGCTGTCTTTTCACCTTACTTATAGTTTCCTTAGTGGTGCAAAAGCTTTTAAGTTTAATTAGGACTGTGAAGAAAGCTGAGTGCTGAAGAATTGATGCTTTGGAACTGTGGTGTTCGAGAAGACTCTTGAGAGTCCCTTGGACTGCAAGGAGATCCAACCAGTCCATTTTGAAGGAGATCAGCCCTGGGATTTCTTTGGAGGGAATGATGCTAAAGCTGAAACTCCAGTACTTTGGCCACCTCATGTGAAGAGTTGACTCATTGGAAAAGACTCTGATGCTGGGAGGGATTGGGGCCAGGAAGAGAAGGGAACAACAGAGGACGAGATGGCTTGATGGCATCATCGATTCAATGGACATGAGTTTGGGTGAACTCTGGGAGTTGGTGATGGACAGGGAGGCCTGGCATGCTGTGATTCATGGGGTCACAAACAGTCGGACATGACTGAGTGACTGAACTGAACTGAACTGAGGCCCCATTTGTTTATTTTTGTTTTTATTTCCATTATTCTGGAAGGTGGATCATAGAGGATCTTGCTGCGATTTATGTCAGAGTGTTCTGCCTATGTTTTCCTCTAAGAGTTTTATAGTTTCTGATTTTACATTTAGATCTTCAATCCATTTTGCATTTATTTTTATGTATGGTGTTAGAAAGTGTTCTAGTTTCATTTTTTACAGGTGATTGTCTAGTTTTCCCAGCACCACTTGTTAAAGAGATTGTCTTTTCTACATTGTATATTTTTGCCTCCTTTGTCAAAGAAAGATCAAAGCGCTGGTCCATATGAAACCTTGAGTGCTTCCTACAGTCATCTTGGAGAATAATTGACAATACTTAGTGGAAATACAGGGACGATTTTAATAAGAAAAATTAGCTAGGTCTTATTTTGTGAAATAAGTGACTGATGTTTATCTTACTACTTCCTCTCAAACCATTAACTTAGGCAAATCTTAAAAGGCCACACAAATCACTTCCTGAAATATAGGAAGTGTTTAATAGGCTTGCAAATCACAGCACCAAGAAGAAAATGTCTGTAATATTAAATTATCTTAAAGCTATTTATGTTTTAAAACATTACATAAATACTAAGGAAGAGGAATAGTTCGAGTAGAAATTAGAGGTCTGCATAACAAAAGATGCTTCCTGACTTCTCCAAATGTGAATTGTTTTTAAAATGTTTCTAGTGAACAGTGAGTGTAGCTCAGATAGACTTGTGCTTTCAAAGGAGACACTGGGATAATGAAGATAGATATCTTCTGTATTCAAAAAGACTTCCTGACCAGTACTTTACTAATACT
>NW_011477697.1:0-1294 GCF_000754665.1 Bison bison bison | reverse complement strand
TGAATGCTAATTAGCTTTACTGTAGGATGAGTCTTTCCAAGAAGGGAACTGCTTCTTGATTTTTCTCTTACTTGAATTTATTTGATTGGATTTTTGACCTTGCAGATTATTTTCTGTTGGTGATTTGCTTAAAAGGCAGCCTTTGAGTAATAGGATAATTTACTTCTGTGTTTTAGAATCCTTTATGCTAAACTTTTATCTTTTTATTGTCTCTATAATTTGATTGCTTTTTAAAAGTTTTATTGTGCATCAAACATGTGTAGTCCTAGGTTTGCACAGAGTAATTTATTATTTGATGCTTTCTCCTTCAGAATGAAGAAGTCAGATTCATTGAAAATGAGTTAGAGATTCAGAAGCAAAAAAATTTTAAACTTCAGACATTTGTAAGAAGCTTGATACTAGCTATAAAAGCTGACAATAAGGAACAACAACAGGTAAGCAACAGAAGAGAATAATAAATTATAACATAAAATGTTGAAAAGTGGCAAGTCACACTTGGGTTCTTCATATTCTTTTCATTTTTATACCTCATTCCTGCTTGTCATCAAGGAAGGATTTGTTACCTCCTGACTTGTTAATATAGCTTTCTTGGGAATAAATACTCAGATTTTGTGTGCTGCTTTAGTGGAAAATCAAAATGATTAACATACTTTGTTAATTCCAAGCCAGTATCAAGTAGGCAAAACATTTTACGTTTTTAAAATATAATTATTGACTCTATTCTCTATCTTGTACATATTTTTTCATTTAATTAATTTTAAAGAAATTCTCAAAACAGTTGTAAAGATGGGGTTACACTAACTGGAGAGGCACATATTTTAGGGCCTCCTGTGAATGAAAGAAGTGAGGCATTTGCCTCTCTTCTGGATTTCAGTTACCTTACAGCCCCTACTAAAGTTCACAGGTGTTTGAATACCTTCTATTTCATGATATGTTGCACATCACTAAAAAAATTGAAATTACTTTGTGAAATTCTTTGTAACCACAGTGCAGCATTTACTTTTCCCAATTTAACTATAGTGTTTGATTCCACTACCCCAAAGATGAAATGAAATGTCTTGTGTTTGTCACTGTGGATTTTTTTTTTTTTTTTGGGCAAATTCTTCCCAGATTACATTTTCTGCCTCACTTTTTCTGTTAAAATTTGTGTAATAATTTATTAATCTTGCTAAAAAGGAATATGTTAGTGTCACTCAGTCATGTCTGACTCTTTGCAACCCTGTAAACTGTGGCTTGCCAGGCTCCTCTCTCCTTGGGATTTCCCAGGCAAGAATATTGGAATGGGGTGCCATTT
>NW_011477696.1:4367-5788 GCF_000754665.1 Bison bison bison | reverse complement strand
GTATTATTGGTCTTTCTAGCCCCCTCTGTTCTTTGTGGTAGTACAGAGAAGCACAGGAAAATGTTTAATTATCTGTTTTTCTGTGATTTGTAATTTAAATTTGTTCAGTGGGGTTCTTAAAGTATCATCTTTCTTAAGTAGTAAAAACAACAGTGATAATATAGCTCTTTTTATAACATACTATATACTTTCATTTTAGACCAAACTAGAGTCAGAACGAATACTAGCATCCGTGGGGAAGAAACCTCCCCAGGAAATTGGAATCAAAGTGAAAAATCATTCTGGAGGTGGTGTTTCCTTGACTCACAATAAAAACTTTAGAAAACTATTGAAAGAAATCATTGGGGATACCGCACCGAGACTGACAGAATTGAACACCAAAGAATTTGCCGGCTTCCAAGTAGGGCTCTTAAACAAGGTAAATTGTGACATAAATAGCTTGTTGGGAGTGGTGGGGGGAAAATAAGGTCTGTGAAAGACAAAGGGGAGAAGGAATGGGAACAAACAAGGAGAGCTTTCAGATCCCTTGCAGAACCTTTGGTCCTATCCAAAATATCCATAAGACATGTGAAAGTGAAAGTGAAGTCGCTCAGTCGTGTCTGACTCTTTGAGACCCCATGGACTGTATCCTATCAGGCTCCTCCATCCATGGGATTTTCCAGGCAAGAGTGCTGGAGTGTATTGCCATTTCCTTCTCCAGGGGATCTTCCCGACCCAGGAATCGAACCTGGGTCCCCTGCATTGCAGGCATACACTTTACCGTCTGAGCCACCAGGGAAGCCCAAATGGAACATCAGAAGGGGGCACCCGGATGACATGTAGTCCACATGAAAAGGCCCTTGGAATCTGGTCCAATCATATTTGGTTCATGCCAAATGGACAGAACCAAGTATCAAGGACCTCTTGGTATGTACTACATGTCTTATGAACATTTTGGACAGCACCAAGTATAACCAAATATCAAGGATCCTTGGGGAGGACCAAATGTCTGCTAAACTTCAGATCACAGTGCTGAACTAACATTTGTGAGAGGATGGGGAAAGGAAGGAGGAATGGGTATAAAGAGCTTCAGGCATCAGTATAGCTTGTAGAAAGTCTTGGCCAGCCCAATAGGGAACCCTGGCACCACAAGATCCCATAGAGGAGGTCCATATTGGCAGAACTGGCCAGGCCTGAACATCCCCCGTCATTCTCAGTCACTGGCTGGGGGCAGTCTGGAAAGAGCACAGCCTCTGTCCCAGCGCTGCCCCAGATCCTGAAGGCACTGTGGCTGGGGGCGCTCAGATCACTATACCCCTTGTGGATCAGCCATTGCTTCCTGGATGGACATCCCATCACCTCCTCTCCATGGCTGCCAGGGGAGGGCATCTAGATTATGAATAGTGGGCCTGCAAGGCTGCCACAGGCACAGATCTCAGGAT
>NW_011477696.1:0-1158 GCF_000754665.1 Bison bison bison | reverse complement strand
TGATGAGAGTTTCTTATTCCCCAGGCTTTCAGGTTAATCATGATTGTGTTATGTTTGACCGTAAAACAAGTTTCCTCCTTGTTCCACTTAGACTGGATTAAAATTGAGTAGTGTTTTCTGAAAAGTCTATGTGAGGCATGGCAAATCTTTGGCCCATGATTAAGATCTATATTGTTGACATAATGCATGATCATATATGCATGTGAAGAGTGTGTGCAGTGTTCTCTTTAATGGAATATGTTCATTGATGTTTTCTAGGGAATGATGATCGATGAAGCAGATGAGTTTGTAGCAGGGCCGCAAAAGAAAGTGAAACGTCCTGGAGAAGTCAACAGTGCTTTGTCATCTAAGAGAAGGCGGAGTATGTCCCTGCTGTTGAGGAAACCACAAACACCACCTACTGTAACTAACCATGTGGGCGGAAAGGGACCACCCTCAGCCTCGTGGTTCCCATCTTATTCAAACCTCATAAAACCCACCCTTGTATATACAGGTATAGAGTAGTGGTTGTGATTTCCTTATGGCCCCTAGAGGACTAAGACACTAAACAATTTTCTTTTATATTCATTTCTTTTGTATTCAGTTTTTGTTCATTAAGTAAGCCATTATTTTTAATCATCCATGTGGTAGGTACAAAGCACCCTGTGAGAGGAGAGACCTTGTTTCAAGGATCTCCATCTATATGAGGGGAGGAAGATCCCTACTTACATAGTAGTTAACACAAGATGGAGAAATGTTGGAAGATGTGCCTGTTGACTTTGTCAAGTCAAGGCTGAAGAAGGTGCATCAATTTGGAGTTGCTGCAGAAGTCAGTAGGAGCAAATGGGCTCAGTATGGCTGGGTCTGCACTGGGTCAGTAAAGGCTGGTGCTGTCTGTGTGCTCATCTCCTCTCCTTACTCCAGCCCAGCGCAGTCTGGCCCAGCCTCCTCCACTCCACTGGATGGTGCCAAGTATAAATCCCACACCCCACCATTCTTCTCCATTCCTCTGATCTATGCTGCCATCGTGTCACCAAGATACTCCAATAGTTTATTTTTCTACTTTCCAACCTTCTCATCTAACTCATTTTCTGACCTGCAGCCAGAGTGATCATATCAACATAGAAATCAGATCACACCACATCCATGCTGAAAATGCCTCATTACCTTTCCTAGGCA
>NW_011477695.1:4345-5555 GCF_000754665.1 Bison bison bison | reverse complement strand
AAGGATTAGTTTTTCCTCGCAGGCGGGCCCTCCATCGCTCCTTTGTTATTAATAGACTCGTGTGGCCACTCTCAGGAGGATGTCTTGGGTTTTCTGTTCATCCCTTTATGACTTGCCACTTATACTGTTATGAGGAATGTGCACAGGTACACAGAAGTTGGGTGCTTCCCCTAGTGGTCTTGGCTCAGCAAGCATCCGGAAAACTACTCTGTTCCACCCCAGGTGGTGCCGGAATAAAAGGGAAATCAAACCAAGGTTTTAATGGTGAGGACCTGGACATCAATCTGGGATGCCATCAGGTCTAACCCTGGTGCATCTCCACCATGCCTGGGTGGTAGAACGAGGGGGGTTGGGAGTAGGACACCTCCACCTGTAAGAGACAGGTTAGCTCTGGCCAGGGAAGGAAGCTTAGGTGGAAAATCAGTCTCCAATCCTGTCTAGAGCAGGGGCAGACACCTCTGGTAGAAAAAAGCCATGGCACTGGGCACTGCTTTTTTCTGTCTTACAGATGGGGCCTAACAGTCCAGAACCACCCCCTTGAATAATATCTTGAAAAACTGGGATAATTTTGATCCTCAAGGCCTAAAAATCCCTTATATATGAGGTTTCTTTGCTTTAAGAGAAGACCTCGCCTGCCCAGAGAGATAATCCCTGCTGGGACATCTTATCGATCAGTCTACCCCTGTCATCAGAGCCAATTTGAGCACTCTCTGGTTTAAATTTTAGCTATGAAGCTATGACTACATGAAGGAGAAATGACATTTTGAACCCTGAATGGCCATGTGTATTCTTTAGACTCAGGAGAAAACTAGGTAAAATGGAATCTTTTTGAAATTGCAAAACTGGTTCTTTTTGCACATGTAATTACTAAAAGTTTGACTTGTGAAAATACTCTTTTGAGGAGCTCTGATCCTGCCTGAGAAACAGAAACATGCCTGGGGAAAAACCTGAGTTAACTCTTATCATGTCCTTGAGATACACAGCCCACTCTATCTGGGACTCCAGCCATGAGCTGGGACTCAAGCCAAGAAAATAAAAGGGACAAAGAGACATTTTAAATTTCAGGTGGAAAATCTGAGGTTTCTGTCTGTCCAGATTTGTGTGTGTCTCGGTGTGTCTCCATCCTTGGAAAAAATTGCTAAAGGCTAAGTGGTTCAATGAGCTCTAATTAATTGGCCTAAAGAGAAGTAAGTGCTTACAAATCAAACAA
>NW_011477695.1:0-1443 GCF_000754665.1 Bison bison bison | reverse complement strand
CCTTTTATTGCACCAAACTCTTCTTATGGAATTTTTCATCTCCATGTTTCTAAGTGTGTAGATAAGCGGGTTGAGCATGGGGACAATAATTGTGTAGAAGAGCGTGAACACTTTATCTTTTGGTAATGTGGCAGGTCTAATGTAAACAAAGATGACAGGTGTGAAAAAGAGGATCACGGACTGTGATGTGGGAACTACAGGTGGAAAGTGCTTTATGGTGGCTTTCTGCAGAATATGTGCACACATTATACAGAATCAAAATGTAGGAGGCCATCAAAACCACAAAGAGCACCAGTCCCATCAAGCCAGAGTTGGCAATGACAAGAAAGCCAATTTTGTGTGTATCAGTGCAGGCTAGTTTCAACAAAAGATATGCATCACGGAAATAGTGATCTATTTCACTGGGGCCACAGAAAGGTCAAACAATCGCAAGAAGAAAGAGACCAAGAGAATGAAGAAGTCCCCCTGCACACGACGCTATGAGAATTGAGTGACGTTTTTGCCTGTTCATGGTGATGGCGTCGTGGAGAGGTTTGCTGACGGCCACATAGCAGTCACAGGCCATCCCTGTGAGGGTGAAGACCTCAATCCCCCCCAAAGAAGTGGGTGGTGAAAAGCTGTGTCATGCAGTTTTTATAGGAAATGGCCTTTTTCTCCATCAGTAAGTCAGTCATGAGTTTGGGTGTCACAGTGGAGGTGTAGAAGAGGTCTGAGAGTGCAAGGCAGTTAAGGAAGAAGTACATGGGCTGGGTGATTAGCTGACTGCATGTAATAGAAATCACAGTGATCAAATTCCCCAACCAAATAGCCAGGTAACAGAATAAGAAAAATAAACAGCAGAGGATCTGGACTTTCTTGTCCATAGAAAGTTCTAAGAGGATAAATTCAGTAACATTATTTCTATCTTCCATGATATGATGTTCAAGAAAGTGATCTGAAATGACAAAACCAATGAAACGAATCATTGATGAGAAAATGGAAACCTAATATCTACTTAAAATGGCACCAATGCCTTTTAAAGACAAGTTATTTTGAGACCCACTGAAATCATTTTCATTTAATATGAGTCTTTTGAATATCTAGTACTAATATTCTTCTAAGAGCTAAGAATACAGTGATAAATTAGACAAAGTTCCAGTTTTTATATAATTTAAATTATTTTGTGAGGAAGCAAGGAATTATATTTGTCAAGAATTTAAAAAAAAAAGAGATAATCTTAATAGTGTTAAGTAGAGTGACATATAATGTGCCAATTTAGGATGCAAAATAGAGGCAACTGTAGAATTTGCTTGATTAAGTGGTTTCTAATGAAATTACAAAATTGGTGTAGGGTGTGTGGGTGGGTTTTGCAGTGCTGGCACAGAGTCAATGTTAAATAAATATCAATTAAATAAAAATCTGGAAAGTGAACAATGTGCTATAATTTTGAAGGAATAATACAAT
>NW_011477694.1:5293-6315 GCF_000754665.1 Bison bison bison | reverse complement strand
CAGGCTCCTCTGTGCATGGAATTCTCCAGGCAAGATTACTAGAGTGGGTTGCCATTTCCTTCTCCAGAGTGTCTTCCTGACCCAAGGATTGAACCCGGGTCTCCTGCATTGCAGGTGGATTATTTACCATCTGAACTACCAAGGATATAATTATTGCTGTCAAATGGCCTCCTGGTTAGCCAGACAAACCAGTATACTTGGAAGATGAAAGCCCAAAGAGTGAGTCTGTGCAGCTGGGCAAGAGAATCTCATGCCAAGGATGCTCTCCAGAGACTTTGCTGGCAGAATTTCATCTTTTTTACTTCTGTTGGTGTCTTGCCTCACTCATAGACAAAGCTTCCAGAATTCTCTCCAAGTTTGTATCTGCTAGAACACTCTCCTGCATTTCTCGAAGAGAAGCAGCCACAAGAAACGATGGAGGGAGGTCTAAAAAGTCATCGCACTGGTTTTTAGAGATGAGTTTGTGTTACAGGGGCACACAAGAAGGTCACAGAATTGTTCCAACCCCGTATATCAAACCCTGCAGAGAAACAATATTAGTTTCTTCTATTCAATAGACTGCTGAGCATTCTTTCTGCCCAAAGACAGCTCTGATTGTCAGCCTCTGCCTTTTTCAGTCTCCAGCCCATGGACTCAGCCCCAATCCACCATGAGGCAGAAAGGATATTAATCATTCCATCCCTATCATCAGGTGGGGTCTGGACCTACTTTTATTGCCAGGCTTATATCCACTTTGCTTGAGATGAACCCATGCAACCAGGCCATGTGACTGGGTTGTTGCCTTGTTTTTATCCACCTGGCCCACCAGTTCTCCACGTTCCTCTAAACCATCTTCTACCAGTCTATAATCCTTGACCCACTCTTTCTCTGGAGCCTGGACCTGGCCCTTACAATCTCAGCTGCTCAGTTTCCACTTCTCAGGTGCTGATGTGTGCTGCTAGCTGCCTTGGCCTATGGAAGCTGGCCACACTTGAGAATCATAGCTCCCCACATAAGCTTTTGGGCTAAGTGTAGTGGACTGT
>NW_011477694.1:0-1637 GCF_000754665.1 Bison bison bison | reverse complement strand
GGCCAAGAACTAACACCTTCAAGCCATGTGGTATGGACAGAAAGGAAAAAAAATTTTGTTCAACATATTGAAATAGCCTATTGTCTTTTGTTGCTGGTTTTGAGAGGTCAGCTATCTATTTGGTTATTCCTCTGAAGTTGACTTGTCTTTTTTATCCTACTTTTAAATTCATCCTCCCACACCACACATACCTCAAATCTGTCTCTGTATAGTTTCATTACTATGTGTCTAGGCATGAATTTCTTTTCCTGTAGCCTGCTTGGAATTCACTGGACCTTTTGAATCTTAGAATTTTGTCATTATTCTGCCTATGGTGACCATGTGATATCTTCTCACAGCCAGGACTCTTCCTAGAGTGAAAGGAGGTGATATTAATTATTAAACTGGCATAACAGGCCTAAGGTACGACTATCCCAAGCAAACAGAATACATATGGTCACTATACCCCTCTCTCTCTCCAGCCATCTTATGCTTAATACAGTTTGCATGGTATTTTTTTCCCCAGTCATTTACTTTTGACGTGTCACAGTTTTATTCTTAGTTTGTATCTTGTTGGCAGTGTATAATTCAGTTTTGCTTTTTTATCCATTCTGAGAATCGGATTTAGGCTTACCATTTTGTTGTTTCCTGTTTGTCTCGTTTCTTTTTGGCTGTTGTTTGTATCCTATTTTCCGCTTTCATGTTGATTATTTGAACATATTTTAGTATTCTATTTTATCAATTGCCTTTTTAGCTGTAATAATTTATATTAGTTTTTAGTGATTGTCTTAGCAATTAAAATATACATTCTTGAGCTTTACCAATCTATTTAGAATTAATACGATGCCATTTAATGTAAAATGTAGAAACTTTTTAACCATATAGATCCCTTTAATCCCCATTTCATCCTTTATGTTATAATTGCCATATACCACATCTACCTACATTGAAAATCAGAAAAGAAAGTGTTATACTTTTTTAAAATAATCATGTATGATTTAAAGAATTTAAGAAGTAGACCACTTCTAATGCTTTTCATTTGTTCTTGAAGATCCAGGTTTCCCCCCAGTACTGTTTCCCTTTAGTGTAAAGAACACTGCAATGTGTCCTCTTAGTTCTCCTTTTTCTACAAATTTATTTATTTTGCCTTCATTCCTAAGGGATATTTTCACTTGATATAGAATTCTGGGTGACTTTCTTCCCTCCCATCACTTTAAGCATGCTCCACCATCTTATATTCTTCATAGTTTCTGATGAGAAATCTATGGTCATCCTGCTTCACTGTCATCAGATAAATGCAAATTAAAATCACAGTATGGGACCAGTAACTTCTGAAAGGGGTAACTGTTTACTTGACAAAATACAAAAGCTACCTGAGGATTCTGATGTAAAAATATAAGTAGAAAAACTGTGGAGGAGACCTGCAATTCAAAGAAGCAACATGCCTGGGCATGAGTTTTGTGCTATTTGTTTCTGTCTTCATAGCTTTGCCCCAAGGGCAGGCACTCAGTTGTTTCCTGAGGCAGGGCAACAAAGGCAGCTTCCATTCTGATAGAAATGGTTCTGATTTCTGCCCAAGAGAACCAGGGAAAGAAATCCAGACAGTCATGACTAGAGTGTGAGGTGTAATTCCCAAAGGGGGGAGTTGGAGAAAGGGA
>NW_011477693.1:14683-15759 GCF_000754665.1 Bison bison bison | reverse complement strand
TTGCATTCGCTTTTCCCTCTGCCTGGATTGTTCTAACCTCTGATATCTGCATAGCTCACATTCTCACCTTCTTCAGGAAGCTCAAATATCACACTGCCACAGAGGCTGACCTGGGCACCTTATTTACAATTCCAACTTTTCTGTCTCTCCTCCACTTCCCTGCTCTATTTATTCCATAGCTCTTCCACCATTTGACATACTTTTGTAGGTTTGCTTATTGTCTCTTGTTCCCTTTGGGAATACAACCTCCAGGTGGGCAGGTATATTTTTGTGTGGGTTTTTTGTTCTTTGTTATGTTCTCAGAACAGTGTCTGACATGCAGTTAGTGCTCAGTGACTGTTGAATGGATGAATCAATGGAAATACAGTGAATGAAAAGTGCTGGGATAAGGCCTGAGATAAGGCGAGAACAGGAGTGGGGTGATCAGGTCCTGAGGAACTGGCCCAGCCATCAATCAGGGTTCCCTGCTAGATCACAGAGGGGTCAGAAGGACATGCACAGTCTGACCACGTACTCTAGTGTTTCTCTGGAAATAGGTTCCCACCTGAGTGTGTGTGTGAGTATGTGTGTGTGCGTGCCCACTGGTGAGCAAGAGTGGGTGGTGGTGTTTGGTCACCTGCTCAGGCTTGAGACCAGGGGGCACCCAAGCATACTCCTCTGAGGCACAGCCTGAGTCATCATCAGAGATGGAGTGGCGCTGGAAGTCTGAGATTAGCCGACACATGATGCGTTCCAGGTCCACAGGCACTGCATGCACGGCGTGCTCCTCCCTCGGGCATTTGCAGTGCTGGCAGATCTTTCTGAGGGGGCCGGGATGGGGGTCAGTTCCAAAGGGATAGCCCACTGGGATCCCCCTTGGCGGCCCAAGGAAGTCTAACCGGAGGGGCAGAGGCACGCAGATTATCGCCAGCAAAAGACTTGGAGCCTGAGAGGGCTCTGGGCTTGGAGGCGGTGCAGAGCCGACGTGAGGCTGTGAGCCAAACCACTGTGGGGGAGTGGGCGGGGGCTGTGAAGGGCGGGGCGGCCACCTGGGCTGGGAGCTGCGAGCGGGACTGTGGGCCTGGCCAGAGGATGTG
>NW_011477693.1:9616-11104 GCF_000754665.1 Bison bison bison | reverse complement strand
CAGAGCCGTGTGGACTAGGTGGTTGAGGAATTTATTTAGGGGAGAATTAATCATATTTGTTCTTCCTCGGGGAGGGAGTCTTCAAACAATATCCAAGGGCACGGGAAAGGGAGAAGGTCTGGAGGGGTGGGGGAGGGGCAACAGCCAGACAAAATGGCAACACAGGATCACAGGCACTACAGACGCCACAGACACAGCAGAGGGTGCAGGATAGGGGCTCCAGACCAGGCCTCCAACCACCCCGGGGAGGAAGCGGGTGTGGAGGGAGGGAGGAGGCAAGGGAAGTGGGGAGAGAGGGTGGGTTGGCCCCACAGACCCTTTGGCTCTGTCCACTAATTGCCTTGCTGGCCCATCTCAAGGTGGGCAAAGGTGTGTGGGGGGTGCCTCTCTCTGGATCCCACCCCTTAACCTCCAAGTCTTATTTCTCAGCTCTTCCTGGGCCACCTCAGTCCCCAGCCTTGGCCAAAGATATTCCCCCCATCCCTAACAAAACCCATCCCTCAGCCCCAGCCAAGCTTCTCATCCTACCCTCCCCACTGCCAAGCCCATCCACTTTAAAATATATTTTCTTCACTGCTCCATTGCGGGGGCAGGGCTGCCCTTTTTGAAACCACCAGGCAGGCCCCACTATGAGCCCCAAACTGTCTAGAATCCCCACCATGACCTCACTCCAAGTTTGGCCCATTCCTGAACCCCACTTCTAGGCTTGCCCAAGGTCTGCCCCCTTTAGAATCAAACTCAGTCTATGGAATGTTCCAAGTCACATCCCTTTCATAGATTCTGGTCCCAATCCGAGACGCGTCCCCTCTGGAGCCTCATCCACTGTCTAGTTCAAGCCCCACCCTCTCTAAAACCAGGCCTCAGCGTTTTTTCTCTACCTGGTTCCTGGGTCTCAAGTCACACTTCTTCCTTAGAACTCTGTCCTACTCTAAACCCTGCCCACTGTGGGCCCTACCACTGCCTCACTCAAAGCTCCACCCCTTCTAGACCCCCACCCTCAGCCTCCTTCCAAGCCCCATTCTAGAATGCTGTAGGGCACCCTTCTTCTTGAGATTCCAAATCCAGTATGTCTGGAACCAAACCCATCTGCTTATTAGTCTCCTCCACTCCAGAACTCCTCTCCAAGACCACTTTGGGTCCCAGGCTCACCCAGTCTCTGCCTTTCTCCCCTCTTTAGTGTTGGATTTTCCCTAATGGCCCCTGTTCAGGAATTGCTGGAAGAAATCAAGGCCAGAGTCAGGAGGAGGAGAGGAAGAAAGGGGAGATAGTCTGAACTCACACCCACCCTCCCCATGCAGCCTTCTGTCTCCTCTCTGTGCCCCTTAAAGAGTCCCCCCAACCTCAGGGCACAGGGCCAGGGGCCAAAGGATGAAGGGGAAGGGGTAGGGGTAAGAGAAGGGCCCACTCAAGATCGGGTCCTTAATGCACAAGGGGAGTGGAGTGGGGGCAGGGCTTAGACAGATAAATAGATATTTATATATAATATAT
>NW_011477693.1:4370-6688 GCF_000754665.1 Bison bison bison | reverse complement strand
GCAAGCAGTTTCTTTACCACTAAGCCACCAGGGGCTTATGTATAAATACACATGTGTAAAGTATATAAATATATGATTTATACTAAAACAAAGATACGGAATTTGTATAAATATGTAAATGTAATTCAGTTTGGGGCCAGAAAGTAATATTTCTACTTTACAGTTGAGGAAACTGAGGCCCAGAGAAGCTAAGTGGCTGGAGGTCTGATAGCCAGCAATTGACAGAAAAAAATTGGAACCTTAGCATCTGTAACACTTGTATACGACTTACCATGTGCCAGGTCCTTTTCTAAGCATTTTGTATGTTATTATTCCACTAATCAACTCTTGTTTTCTATTTATATGCTCAAACTGAGGTCTGAGAGGCTATCTATTGATAGTTAGAGGTTATAGAGCTTGCAAGTGGCAGAGCCGGGATTTGAGCTCAGCCTGACTCTGGCCAGTAGGGGGCGTCCAGATGAGAAATATTTCAAGTTCTTTCATTTTGCATGTAAGGAAACAGGTTCCTAGTGGGTACTCGCTGAGTTGCCAGAGATTCTACATGACTAGGCTGAGCCTGGGATCCAGGACCTAACTGGACAGAAAATCTCATGTCCCCTTTTTGGGGACAGTTTGTGGTGTCACAGTGATTATAATTACTATCTCATCCTTCAAGGCTCTGTTGTTTGCATGCCTCCTCCAAGGAGCCCTCTCAGATTTCTTCGGAATTCTCCTCTCATTTTTTTCTCTTCACCACTTCGCCTCCCCATGCCAGATTAAGTTTCCCAGCCACCTTCCCCAGCTGTCTCAGCCAGCTTCCCAGGACTTACCACCGAGGTGTTGAGGCCAGAGGTCACAGGGTCCCTCAGCTCCTTGCATGTATTCCCTGGCTGGTGGCAGACATGCATCCCCTTAATAATGTTCTCTGGGTCTGTGGCCATCTTCACGTCTGACAGCCCCTTGGCCCAGGCCGATGAGCTAACCAGCCACATGAAGGCAAACACTGCCGTGGCCAGAAAATCCTAGGACAGGCAGGGGAGAGGGATACAGCACCATGAGTGGGCTGCTTCATGCTGGGCTGTGGGGCCTCCTCAGATCACAGGCTTTCCTGGGGGGGGGTCCCCCAGAAGAAGCCTGTCTCTCCCTTGCCTTTCCAGCTCTTGAAGCCCCCAACACTCACTTGAAGGTGGTTCTTCTTGCTTGGACGTGTGTGTGTTTGTGTATATATATGACCCAGAGGGTGTGAGAGTGTGATTGTGATATGTGGGGTGTGTGTATGTATGAGGAGGATTCTGTGAGTTTGTTGTCTAATCTGTGGCAAGTAGTGTGTCTTTCCACTTTTGTCTGAATGTGGGGATTTGTGTAATTTTGTATCTGGAATGAGGGTGTATGAGTACAGCTGTATAGGAATCAGTGTGTCTGTGTGGTGTGATGGATGACAAGCATGACTGATGTAATGAACCTCTGTGTGCTCCTTTCTTTCATCTAGACTGTGGGGTTTGGTGAGAGGTAGTAAGTTTCCAGGTTTCTGGGATTCCGTGTGGGCTGTAGATGTGTCCCTGTCACTCAATTAGTCAGTGTCTCTGATGCTCGTAGCAGCAGTGCCTGCGTGGAGCCTGTCTGGAATTTGGTGTGGCCTCTGAAAATGACTGTGTCCCCGAGGCTCCATGTCCCCTGGCCCCTGCATGCATGTGAGTGGCTGTGGGAGCTCACCAGCATGGGCCCTTTGTTGTTCTCTCGGTACTTGTTCTGCAGGAAGATGTAGGTAGCCAGAGCCCCCATGGAGTAGAGGAAGGCAAACACAGCCACGGTGACAAAGAATTCAGCTGATGAGGAGTAGTTCCCCACCAGGAAGATTTTTTTAGGGTCCCCTTGGCAGGTGGGTGCCTCAAAGTACACTTCGTGCAGCCTGTGGAGAGAGGTGGGCAGGTGTGGCCTAGGCCCTAAGAATTCCCTTCCCCTCCCCCCTTCCCAGTCATGGGGCCTCCCAGATTCTGACATGGTCCCAGGAAGAGGAGGCGATAACCATTCACGAGCACCTACTGTGTACCAGTCACATTTCATTATTTGTTGTTGTTTGGCTTTTATGGTTGCACCACAGGGCTTGTGGGATCCTAGTTCCATGACCAGGGATTGAACTCGTGCCTTCAGCAGTGAAAGCATAGAGTCCTAACCACTAGACCACCAGGAAAGTCCTGCAGTCACATTTCAGGAGAACATCCCGGTGAAATAGGTGTTATTCAGCCCTCACTCCAATCTAAGCACTTGGCCCCTTGGTTATTCATAGAACACACCAGGCACCCTCCCACCCTAGGATATTTACACTAGAAAGCTCTCCT
>NW_011477693.1:0-1482 GCF_000754665.1 Bison bison bison | reverse complement strand
AGTCCCCACCCCCACCCCCTAATCAGGGCTCATGGGGCCCAAGGACAAGCTGATTAGAGGGGTGTGACTATCTCTTCCAATCTTTCTCCCACTGTCTCTCTTGGGCTCTACATCTCAGTAATGCTCTGATTCCCCTTGTTCTGTCTCAGTCTCTATTTCTCTCTCTCTGTCTCTCTCTCTCTCTGTATTCTGCCTGTCTCTGTTGTCCTCTGTGTCTCTAGTTCTCTCAGTCTCTCTCTCTCTCTCTGTATTTCTCAATGTCTTTGTCTTTCTCAAATATCTCTGTCTCTGTTTCTCTCTCTACCTCTCTAGTATATACGTGTGGCTCTTTCTGCCTCTTCTCTCTCTCTCTATCTCTCTCTCTGAATGTATGTCTCTGTGTGTGTGTGCCTTTCTGTTTCTTGGTCTGTCTCTAACTCCCTGCTTTGTCTCTGACTCGTTGTCTCTATGGTGCTCTCTCTGTCTCCCTCTTGCCTTTCTGCTTATCAATTTATCTCTTTTCACAGTGGGTCTCTTCTTCTTCTATTTCTTTCTCTCCCCCACCCCACTTTTCTTCTTCTCTTCCTGTGTCTGTTTCTCTTTGCATCTCTGTTCATCTTTCTCTGTCTTCCATTTCTTTGTCTCTTTCTCATCTCTATATCTTTTTTCTGGGTATTTCCATCTCTGTCTCCATCATTCCTGATCTCCCATTCTCTCTGTCTCCTTCACTGTCTCTGGGTTTCTCTGGCTTTGTGTCTCTCCCTGGAGCAACCAGCTTCAGGCTTCACCTCCCTTGCCCCTCTCTCACCTCAGGAGAGGAAGTAGCACATCGCAATATTCCACTTCATGATGTGGGTACCCTTGACCTTATGTGATGTTACATCACAGCCCATCCATTCTCTGGCCCCAATGCCCTGGGACTTCACCCTGGAGCCCAATTTCCCCATACCCTTTGCCCCCCACCCACCCATCTATTCCTCCCTCCCCATTCCGAATCCCAGTACCTCCCTCTTTCTCCCCACAGCTCAGACCACACTCACCCATTGCAGCACCTTCACGAAGCCGAGGGGCTCCTTGACCACCCGGAACTGACCCCCAGCCACCAGCTGAGGAGAGAAGTAGTGGGGAAGGGTGGGGTTGTTGGGGATGGAGAGGAAGGTGAGGGACAAGGCCACCAGGCAATAACCCCTGGGGATAAGGCATGTGATCTTGGGGAGAGAGTGACGTTTGGAGAGAAGGTGAAAAGGAGGAAGTGACACTTTGGGGAAAGTGTGAGCTCAGGGTCTCTGAAGAAGATCCCTGGGGTTCAGGGAGGTGGGGAGATAGATGGTGGAGGGGTTCAAGGGTGAGGAGGATGGGGATGGAGTCAGGACTAATTAAGGAGAGAAGGTTTGAAATCGTAAAGATGAGTCAGATGGCAAAGGGGATCAGGTGGAGAGACTGAAGAAGGAGTTGGGGTTCATTAAGGTGGGGGAAATGGTCTTGGATGGTGAAGGTGAGTCA
>NW_011477692.1:4963-5797 GCF_000754665.1 Bison bison bison | reverse complement strand
AGGCTCCGCCCCGCGCGCGCCGGCGGTTCCTTCCGGCCCCGCGCTGCACCCACTCCCGCACTGTGCCCAGGGACTACCCTGGAACGTGGCTCTCCTGAAAGCGCCCGACGAGGAGACGGATAGTCTCGGGGTCCACGTCCTCCGTGTTGGCCGTGCCCCTGCGGGGTGAACTGCCCCCATGGCTAACCTCGGGCAGGGTCCGGGAAGGGCCCGAAGGTCCAGGCTGCCCTGAGAGACCCGCGATGCGACCCCGCGGCCTGCGGGCCCTGCTCCGCGCAGCGGGAACCAGGGAACCAGGGCTCCAGGTCGTTGTGGGGGTGAAATCAGAAAACATTGTCTATACCTGACAGTCATACCAACTGCCCATGGTTTGGGGCAAAACTTGAAAAACCATCAGTAAAATTCCACGAATCACAGGTCACTCAAACTTCAGTGGGCACCAGAACACTTTGCAAGGCCTCCACCTTTACCCCCACCCCAAATACGAATCTCTAACGGTTGACACCAATGTTGTTAAAAATAGGCAAAACAGATGTATTGGCAAAACCACCACGCCTGGGTTAAAAGCCCAGCTGCAGAAACCAGGGCTTGCGCTCTGTGGGGCTGTTCCTCCAGCAGCCGGAGTGCCCCCCCCTCAGACCTTGCACTAGGCCCACCCAGACCCCAGACCCCACTGATCCCCTCAGTAAATCAGTGCTGCTCCCGCTCCTGGGTGTGGGGCACGGGCAGAGCCAGTGAGAGGGTCCTGCCCCCTTGTAGGTACAGTGGCAAAGGGCTCCGGGCGGCAGGGAAGCCGGACGCCTAAGCACAAGTGTGCAGAAGCAGCAATCACTC
>NW_011477692.1:0-1234 GCF_000754665.1 Bison bison bison | reverse complement strand
CTCTGGCCACGAGGGCTCTGGCAGCCTCCATCCCAGGCTGCCTTTCAGGGTCTGCACTCAGATGGCATGGAGCCACAGCGCCCTGGGCAAATCGAGAATGAGCCTATCCTCGGCTCCATGCTAGCCCCGTGAGCTGGAGCCGGAAGGAGCATCTCGCTGCACCAGAAGGTCGCCAGCAGATACAAACTGGACTGAGGGCACCCGCTTCTCCAGAAAGCAACTGACACCATGAACCAAAAAGCCTGAAAATTGTCCTGAGTCTTTGACCCAATTATCCTACTCATAGAAAAAAATTGTTAAAAAAAAATTTTTTTTTAATTATTCTACTTCTAGTCACAAGGAGACAGGCCTGAAACACAGGTGTGAATGGTATGAATTTATACTGAGGGGTGTTTAATGTGGCACTTAAAACCGTGAGACTCTGGGATCACACATGCCCAATGTTAACGAATACAAAGTCACGTGAATTAGGATATGTCAATAGAAGGGAGTATTTTAAAGTCATTAAGACTTGTGTTTATGAAGTGTTTGTACTGACGGGAAATTACACCCTGGTTCTAAGTGAACCCAACGAGGTCTGTAATGTATGTAATGACCTCAAAGATACAACTTCCCTCCCCCAGCCACTCCCAAGACTACGGTTAACGCTTCCCTGTCTGTGTGTACTTGTTTTTGTATTTCCCAGGTTTTCTTGTGACACTTGAACACATATTTTTTAAGTTAAAAACAAGAGCTCTTTTGCGACGTCTAAACCAAAGCCAGGGCGCACGCGTGCAGACGCCGTGAGCGGGCCCCGCCGCGCTTACCACATACTCGTCCTCGTAACCCTCGTCGTCCGCCTCCCCGGTCGTGGGGTCGCAGTCCTTGACAGTGAACTTCATCACGCAGCTGAACGTGCAGGCCACTGCAGGAGGGAAGGCGCGCTGTCAGGGGCCTCTGCGGGCGGGCGGCCACAGCCTGCCCTCCAGGCCTCGGCTGCACCAGCGGCCCGTGCCAGCCTGGCGTGGGGAGGCAGGAGCACCCGGTCGCAGCCTGAGGAGCTGCCCTCACGAGGAAAGAGGAGCCAGGGGGGCAGAGACACTTCAGGCTGGCCACGTCCACGTGCCACCCAGGCCTGGGAAAGCCCCTGCCTCTCTGGGAGGAGTGGACTTGGACGGTCATGTCCAAGTCTCCTTCATGGCTCCTTCACGGCCAAGACAGAGTCCTGCCTGAGGACCTGGGCTCAGCCTCTCAG
>NW_011477691.1:6099-6237 GCF_000754665.1 Bison bison bison | reverse complement strand
TGCTCAGCCTTCTTCACAGTCCAACTCTCACATCCATACGTGACCACTGGAAAAACCATAGCCTTGACTGACAGACCTTTGTTGGCAAAGTAATGTCTCTGCTTTTGAATATGCTATCTAGGTTGGTCATAACTTTTC
>NW_011477691.1:4832-5763 GCF_000754665.1 Bison bison bison | reverse complement strand
CAAAACAATAAAATGTATGTCTCAAGAACTATGTCTTAAGAACTTCAAACTCTCTCTCTTAAAATCTGTGCCAACATGAATATATACTAAATACCTAAATGAAGAATTAGCACCTAAGATATAAATAATTCTGGCTTTAAAATTTACCTTATAGTAAATCAAGTACTTTGTACTGTGTCTGCCCCAAATTTGACTATAAACTCAGGATATGAGAAATCTTAATATACACTTTTCATTCAAACCAATTCATGTTCACTCAAAATTGACTGATTATTCAATATAGAAACAGTAGAAATAATTTTTAAAATGAACTCTGAAAGTATGGTATAATTTGGAAAAACAAAACTTCAAACAGAATTCACTACTATAAGGTGGATATGAGCTCTACTTTTTGTTGAAAGAGAAAAGGCTTACACCATAAACCCTTTGAAGAGATGCCAAATTAGGGGCATAGAAGTCTGAGCCTAGAGCTGAAGCAAAAGGAAATCCAATTTGAGTCTGACAAAAGAAGCTGAAGTCTGATATGTGCAAACTTTATGGGATGGAAGATGAAGGAGGAAAGAAGCAAAATTATTTTGTATTTACCATCAGTTCAGTTCAGTCACACAGTCCTGTTTCTTTCTGACCCCATGGACTGCAGCACTCCAGGCTTCCCTGTCCATCACCAACTCCTGGAGTTTGCTCAAACTCAGTTTGCTCAAAATCAAGTCGGTGACATCATCCAACCATCTCATCCTCTGTTGTCTCCTTCTCTACCTGCCTTCAATCTTTCCCACCATCAGGGTCTTTTCCAATGAGTCACTTTTTCACATCAGGTGGCCAAGGTATTGGGATAGTCAGCTTCAGCATCATCAGTCCTTTCAATGAATATTCAGGACTGATTTCCTTTAGGATGGACTGGTTGGATCTCCCTGCATTCCAAGGGACTCTC
>NW_011477691.1:0-1851 GCF_000754665.1 Bison bison bison | reverse complement strand
TACCAAAAAAAAAAAAAAGAGTCATTTCCAAATACACTGATGTTAACAATATAACTAGATAAATTGATAAAACTTTCAGAAACATACTACGCTTACTCTTCTAAAAAGACAGATTTTTTTAAAGGTATTTTGCTCTCTGTTTTTTTAACAGTATTTCTGTATGTTTAGATTTTGTTTCTTGTGTTACAAAAGTATAACTCTGTACCTTCTGGATTTACTACTCTCCTATTCCATTCAAGTGATAACTTCTACTAGTGAGAGGTAAGGAAACAGAGCAGTTCTCCCATATTTATCATTATGAAGAGAACACACTCCATATATAAGCGTAGAGCAGATTTATATTACACATGTGCACATGAAGATATTCTACCTCTCCAAGGTCTCAAAAAGGGAACTGAAAAAGTAGCCATCTCACAGGGTTGGTTTAAGGATTGAAGGTGTTAAACCAGGCAAATATAATACTTAGCATAACATCCAGCATACTGTAAAAGCTGCCAATAAATGTTAACTATTATCACATCATCACCACCATCATCATCATCCAATCAAACAAGGCCTTATGGAACTGACCTCCATCTAACAGAGGTTACGGTTGGGTACCTAAAGTGTTGGAAACCAAGCTATCAGATTACTTATTATAGCGCTAGAACTTTAGCACTATCTTCATTGTACAGATGGAAAAACTGAGGCTTTAGAATGAAAAGGTTGGGTGGAATTTAGTGAAACCAGCAACTGACATGTCTTTCTCTCAAATGCTGAATCCTCCATAGGAGGCTGGGTATTGCCCTTCATATTCACTACTAGGAACTTTAAAATGATACTTAGAGAAGCACTCACAACAAAATTGTTGTCCCTTTTTAGTTGATTTATTTGCATCATTTTTGCCCTTGATATTATTGTTGCTAGTATTTAATCATATGCAATTTTAATGTGAACAGCCAGAAATCATTTGTGAAAAGGGGGAAAATACATTAATTATTTAATCAAATAATATATTTTTGAAGGAAAGTTATGCTGGCCTGTAAAGTAAAATGCAGAAACCATTTAAAGGAGAAGAGATTAGAGAGCATGAAGATAATTAAAAGATTATTCAAGAAATTTCAGCAGGTTGATATGAGAGTAGGTAGGCAGAGAGTCATGTGAGCCCCTTCAAAAGCGATGAATCAGTTTTTGGAACATTGTGGGAGCTTAATAAAAGTCTAGTGAAGAAAGGAGGGAAAGGAGGGGATGATTCACTTAGGTGATTAAATGGGTCAGGAAGAAGAGGGAGAAAAAATGCAAAATACTTTTATTTTCCACCCCCACACAACAAGGAATATAGAATTCTGCTTCAAACTGAGAAAACTGGAACTGAAGAAAACAGAGGAGCAAACATTATGAGTGTTCCTTAACACACACACACACAAATCTTAGTTACTGAAAACTGAAAAGGTTCACTTCACGTCTTAAGAATTGTAGTGTTCTAACAATAAAAACATCTCCAATATGTTTTTAATATATATATATTGACATAACCTCAAAGGGAATTAGGGTCTTCTTTTTTAAAACCTGACACCCAGTTTAAGAAAAAAACAATAAAGATAGATTGAACTAGAAAATTATAATACTTTTATTATTATTCTTGGTATGAGGGTTAAAAAAAATGAAAAGCAGTCAAGTAAGATATATATCAACAGATACACTTTTATTTTTAAGAACAATTCCTAGTTGCAGGCTGTTCCCTCAGACATGATATTTTCGATTAAAATATCAATTGCATCTTTTGTGATTTCACAGCAGCATAATCTCTTGACTCCTGTCACTGTTGAGCTGCCAACATCAATTTTATATTTATTTCAAGGTGACTTTGGA
>NW_011477690.1:5042-5426 GCF_000754665.1 Bison bison bison | reverse complement strand
GGGACGACAGAGGATGAGATGGTTGGATGGCATCACTGACTCAATGGACATGGGTTTGGGTAGACCCCGGGAGTTGGTGATGGACAGGGAGGCCTCGCGTGCTGCAGTTCATGGGGTCGCAAAGAGTCGGATGTGACTGAGCGACTGAACTAAACTGATACTAGACTGTAGGGAGACTGAAAATAAATAGATAACTATAGAACATATAATGTCAGCATATAGTATGTAATGCCAGGATATAATTAATTATAATAGTACTAGGAAGAAAAATACAGCAGGGTAAGAAGAAAAGAAGATGGGAAATGACTGGGGCTGCTAGTTTTGATAGCATGCTTGGGGAAGGCCTCTCGGGAGAGGTAACACTCAAGTGGAGAAGTGAAACAT
>NW_011477690.1:0-1667 GCF_000754665.1 Bison bison bison | reverse complement strand
TTATTTCTAACCAGGTCACAGTAGAGGAAAGGTTTGGGGAGGCTTATGGAGAGGCTAGCAAACCACACCAACTTTTATGTGGGACTTGCCTTTTCTCAAATTCCATCATAGTAAAAGAGGAAAGAGCCAGATGGCAACTGTGGGCTCTGCTAAGATGTGATAGCTCACTTTTTCTTCTGGATTATAAACCAGTTCAGCATTAACAGAGTTCAGGGACAGTGGCTATCTTTGGTCCCAGAGCAAGGCCTGCTGATCCTAGATTGCAGAGTTGGATGTGATCTCAAGTAATGACCAATTCAACTCCCCTACCTCGAACGACTTGACGTTATTGTTCGCTATGTATTATGAATCAGGCAACTGAGATCTAAGAGGTTGCATGATTTATCCAAAGACTCTCTGCTAAGAATTGAAGACAGTGAACAGTAGGTGTTTCCTTGATCCTGTTTTTCCTTACCAAACACCCCCACCAACTCCTATGCCATGGATCTTTTTCTGGGAGCAGAGCTTTTCCCAAGTTCTCTTTTCCCCATCTGCTGAAAGATTGGGTCTAGTCTGTATTGTTAACTATAGAGAGAGGAAAAGGAAAGAATGAGAAACCAATGAGGGAACCACTTTCAACTTTTCCTTGAATGACCCCATAACTTTCTTCCGTGACCTGGAAGTCCCACAGCATTTTGTGGGGTCTATCTTGGGCCATGTGTATATGAAACCAGTATAGCTGGTAGGAAAGTGAAGAAGCCAGTTAACCTCTGTTTGCGAGGGTGTTGATGTTTGTTTTTTACAACTCCAAATTACACATTTCAGCACACCAGACAAATTTAGGGTTCAGGGTACGTGCAATTGAGGTTGTGGGAAGAATGCTGTAGGAACCAAGTTTGTTTTGTCTTGGGTCCTTTCTCACTTTGGCCTTCCTTTGCTGAATGTTTGAGCTTCCCTTGTTTGGATCTGTTGAAGACACAGGAACTTCACTGCCTTCTACCCTCCTATTTCTTTCCTGATTGCCCTTTGGGATAGAGGCTCTCTTGATTTCGCAAAGACTGAAGGTATCTGCATGACTTCCCAAGAGACTTCAAGGCATGAGGCCGAGAACATGAGTTTTAGGATTTAGAGCTTAGAATATTTTTTCACATGTCACCCTGAAGCTAGAATCATGGGGAAGATTCATGATAACAGGTCCTTGTGAACAACCTTGGTGTCACCCCATATCATTAAACTTGTGAAATATCACCAAAAGGCTGTATCCTAAACGGCTCCAAAGTGGGCTGTTGGGCCGAGATTTTGGTGTCGAAGGCAAGCGTATTGCATTTCACCCCCGTGGGGATTGTTGTAATCATATCTAACAGATGTGTATCTTCAAAAAAAAGCAAAGGATGGTAGCCTTTAGAAATACCCATCTGTTGAACATTTTCCCTTTCATCTCCAGAATAGATAGAGACTGTGTGAACAGAGCTGCCCAGCCCTGCACTAGATTACAGGCACATCTTTTCTCATTAACAGAAGAGTAAAGACAAATGAGGAACATTTGGGGATCAGCCAACAGTACCTAAGTCACATTGTTCGAAGTTCTTTGGGCCCTCATTCTGGAATTAAGTTATGTAAGGGAACAAGGCAAGCCCCCTTCCTCCCTCTACAGATGGAGATCAAAAGGCAGTATCAGCCTAACCATC
>NW_011477689.1:0-14344 GCF_000754665.1 Bison bison bison | reverse complement strand
GTCTCATCGCCGATGCTGGCTTTCACTTTGTCCGCAACGCGTTCGTCCACTCTTCTCAAAGCCACCACCAGTTTCCCCTTTATGCCCAACGTCCGCCCGTGGTCCCATCGCCTAGAGGCTCACTGCCGCCGCCGGTTTCCCCTTTGTGCACAACATTGCTGTCCTGCCTTCCCATCGCCAATAGTCCCATTGCCACCGCGGTGGTTCACTTTTCTTCAAACTGCTCAGATCACCCAAGGTCTCATCCCCACCGCCGGGTGTATATTTGACCTCAACAGCAAATAGCCTCATCGACACCGCGGAAATTGCCCTGTAGGCGATACTGTCATTGCGGCCACTGTGTATCATCTTGTTCCGAACTCCCTCCCATAGTCCCACAGCGAAGAGTGTCGGATCCACCGCGGGATTCGACCGTCCATCCGGGCCCCCACTCCGCCCCTCAATCCTGGTAAAGCCAGTCGTCTCATCGCGGCCACTGTGCTCCACTTTGTGCCGAACGCTCTCCCATCATCCCACAGCAACCGTCTCCTAGCCACCGTGGGATTCGGCCGTGTGAGGGACGCCCCAGCAGGGTCCCACAGCGAATAGTCTCTGAAACACCGCGCTCTGTGTGCGCAACGCCCACTCCCCCGCATTTCACCTGGTGCACGACGCCCTCCCATCCTTCCACAGCTTATGGTCTTCAAGCCAACGCGGGATCCAGCGTGTTCGCCACGCTCGCCCCTACACCCCATCAACGCGGCACACCTAGTTGTCTCATTCAAGATACCATGTTTCACTTAGTCAGCAATGGCCCATATGAGCCGGCAACCAGTAGTCTCTTGCTCAACCTCTAGTTTCACTTTGGGCACAACCGTGTCCATCCTCGCATCGCCAAGAATCCCATCACCGCTGCCCGGTGCCTTTCTCTGAGCTGTGGCTTCCCTCGCGCCGGAAGCGAGCGCCAATCTGTAAAATCGGCCTCATCTCGCTCAGAACCCCCGCCTTGGGGGTTCTTTTCCTCAAACATGGCCAGTTCGGGTTGACATGTGGAAAGAAAGCCCACTACTCAGGCGATCTTTCCGAAAATGCAATATTCTGGCTCCCTACTCAGGACAGGGGAAACCAGCCCTTTTCCATCAAAGGGCTAATGATATGCGCACCCTTGAATCAGTGCTCCTATAAAATCTCTGTGGAACCTTTGCGTCCTGTCTCTCCAGCGGCCCCACGAGAATCAATGCAAACTCTCCCAAGACTGCGATTCGAAAGCAAAAACGATGGAACCACAGTGTGCCTTCTCTCGCGGTGGCCGGGAGAAGCAGGCAGTCTGCGTGCCCATCTCAGCGCTCTTGGCTCATCGTTTCGCTGTGCTCGTGAGTCGCCTCCCGGCCATCTGCAGAATCACTGACATTCTCTATGGCCCACATCCACTTGCTGGTGGAAGGAGTGATGCTCTGCTGCATCCCTGCTCACTCTCTTCGCTGGACCGTGCCTGGGATCCCCTGCTAGAAAAACAAGACATCTTCAAACACTTGAAATAGATGCAAAGGATCCGCTCTCAGTCGCGCCTAAAGGACAAAGTCGACTTCAGATTTCCTTGGAAAAGAGAGATGATCACTCTAGTGCAGATTACTCAGGCCCCTGCAACCACTATCTGATGCTCCAGCAGAGCTTCCAATTCTTCACCACGGAGGACAGCCGTGCTACTCTGCAGCCAGGATCAGAGCCTGAAACAACTGGAGCCAATGGAAGAGACAATCTGTGCTGTTCTCATTGGGACTTCCTGCCCGGGAGCATTTTCATGGCATCCATCTCTACCTCAGGGAGCTGGAATACAGCCACTTTGCCCGAGGGGCTGTCAGAGTGGAAATTAAAAGTGCCTTTCCCTCATGTAAGAATCCTCAAAGAAATGGCAACAATAAAGACGTCTATATTTGTAACACTCGCTAATGAATTCCATTATTGTTTGCTTCCTGTTCCAAAGCAATTGCAACTCATACTGCCTCAGGCACTGAAAACTGAAATGAAAATCGTGATTTTTCAGGAACAGGTGTGGACAGCAAAACAGAATGTCTTTTCTTGTATAAATATCTTTTGATCATCGTTTAAAAGGTCTCTTGATGTCTGAGGGGCTGGTATTTTCTATACTGAGAGGTCAGTGTTACTTTCTCATGGACAGGTTTCCAGGATCCTCTGTTCTTAGAGATCCTTTTCAGTTAAGTCTAGATGCTATAGAGATAAAGAATAAATTGTGCAGATTTTCATCATAATAGAAACTTATCTTTCCTTCTCTGAAGAGTACAATACAGGCCTTCCGGATCAGGTGAATCTTCTGGTTTGCTCGCATTCAAAGGGTGATTCAGGGACATGGGTACCTTCTGTTCTGTGGCTTTTTCCATCATCAATATGTGACTCCAAGTTTGTCTGTGGTGCTTGGATCTAGTACACCCGGCAGTAAAGGGATGATGTCTGGTGGCTCACAGGGAATGTTTCCAAGGGCCAGGACTATACAGGGTGAGAGCACTTCCTCTCATGTTCCATGGCCTGGATTTGTCCTCATGGGAATCTCATTGCAAGCAAGTTGGGAAACAACTGGGTGATGAATGGATGAAGAGATAAGTTCAGGGTGCTGACTTTCAAAAATGCACAACATGATAGTTGAAAGTTAAGTGTCTGGGGGGCAAAATGAGGACTGCAGCCCAGGAGACAGCACATCAGATAGCTCTGAGAAGCTGTTCCAAAGACACACAGAGGGATATATGTGATTTTGGTGAAGGGGTAATACATGTACTCATGTGCCTGTTTTTTGTGGAAGTTTTCCGTCAGTGTCATGGAGGTTTCTTGGAGTCACAAGAAGCAGTCATCACCATGAAGGATGGTCATGCTTTTCTAGATATGAGGAGATAGAAGAACAACTGAGTTCTTAAAACGGGCTCCTGAAAATTGCTAACCTTCTGAAGACTTGTTCTGCCAGTTTTCGCTGCTCACAGCATGCCTCACTTCTGCTTTCCACCTATAGATTCCTTTCCAGGGGTGTTAAAAATCAGCAGCTGCAAGAACACGATTGAATCCTTGTAGGTAGATGGCAAGTGCCAATGGCACCTGCTAGTTTGTACTTGACACGGCATGAGACCACGTTTCACATTTTCACTATTTGTTCAAATGAAGTTCTGGTAGGAGTCAAGGGGAACAAGTATTGTTCCTGCTTGCACACACTATGTTAAAATACAATCTGACCCAAATGCTTTTTCTCCAAGTTCAGCTTTGGGGAGAACGACAAGAATGCCAGTCATAGTTCACAGTATCATCCACTGTTTGAAAGAAACATTCAAGCTGATCCCCCAAGGCATTGCCTACTGGAAAATGTGTAGACACATTACAGGCTGTTTCCTTACTACCTGAGGGAGACAAGAAAAGAAGAATCAGGCAGTTCCTTGCAACTACTTGAGGATGACTGAAGAAAACGTGATGAGTGAGTCTTCCATTTGGGTCCAGGCCCAAGAGCCTCATCCTGATCTTCTAAATATTGGAAATGGAAAGTTGAAGACAGTCTTCCTAAAAATGAGCTTCAAAAACTGTCTCACACATGCTGTGTGCAGAGTACAAAAAAAAAAAAACAACACAAATTTTTGTATCCACAAAGAGTTAAGAGAGAAAATTAATTGCAATTGATGAAACACTATATAAAATGTTTGACACATTACTATGCCTAGTCTATTAATACCACAAACAGTCACTGAATTAGTCTTGCTGTTATCCTGCTGATCAGGTAACATTTATGGTGCAGGAGAATAAATAATAGAGGATAAGATAGCAATTCAAGTAAACATTTGCTGTTCACTCTTTCATGTTAAAGTAGCAACACACGTGTGTACTTATTTAATATATATTGTACAAGTGTGTGTGTATTTATATGTGTGTATATATTTTTGTTCAGTCACTTAGTTATATCCGACTGTCTGTGACCCCATGAACTGTAGCATGCCAGGCTTCCCTATCCTTCACTATCTCCCAAGTTTGCTCAAACTCATGTCCATTGAGTCAGTGATGCCAAGCAACCATCTCATCCTCTGTTGCCCCTTCTCCTCCTGCCCTCAATCTTCCACAGCATCAGGGTCATTTTCAAAGGGTCAGTTTCTTCTCAGCAGGTGGCCAACGTATTAGAGCTTCAGCTTCAGCACCAGTCCTTTCAACGCATATTCAGGGTTGATCTCCTTTAGGATTGACTGGTTTCATCTCCTTGCAGTCCAAGGGACTCTCAAGACTCTTCCTCAGTACCACGGTTAAAAAACATCAATTCTTCAGCACTCAGCTTTCTTTATGGTCCATATCACATCCATATATGACTACTGGAAAAACCATAACATTGACTACATGGACTTTTTTTGGCAACATGGTATCTCTGTTTTTTAACACAGTGTCTATATTTCTCATATAATTTCTTCCAAGGAGAAAGAGTCTTTTAATTTTGTGGCTGCATTCACCGTCCACAGTAATCATGGACCTCAAGAAAATGAAATCTAACAGTGTTTCCACTGTTTCCCCATATAGTTGCCATGAAGTGATGGGACTGTATGCCATGATCTTCATTTTTTGAATGTTGATGCAACTGTATATGTATATGTATTTTTTGGGGGGGTCTGGTTTAGCTGTGCCTCAAACTGGTTCTCTAGAAACATGGTTAATTTAGGTTAGGGAAACCATAGATGTTATAGATGTTCTGTTTTACATGATGGCTGAAGATTTTCAAAATTTGAATTTTTGAAATTGCTATTATAATGGAACGTTTATTTATTGCGATTGGCATATTCATTCCAAAAAATCCTCTCTGTTTTGTTTTCCATGCATGAAAGCTGAATTGTGATACACAGAATGAAATATTCTAAATACAAAAGAAATGTTTCAACAATTAGAACATTTAAATAAAATTTGTGACTACAACATTTCCATGTGAAATCCTGATGCTTTTCTAAGTTAAAATTAATGAAACTCTATGTGAACTTACAATTTAACAGATGAGATGGCACTAGTGGTAAAGAATCTGCCTGCCACTGCAGGAGACAGGCGATGCCGGCTCCATCCCTAGGGTGGGAAGATCCCCTCTATAAGGAAATGACAACCCACTCCAGTATTCTTGTCGGAGGACCCTGGCAGGCTACTGTTCATGGGGACACAAAGAGTCAGAAACGACTGATAGACCAAACAACAACAACCATGCGGAAAAGTATAAAACTAGAGAAACACAAAGGAAAGTTTGTGTGTGATTTTCGATGTTATTATGGTTCACATAAGAAAACAATATACGTCTTGGAGTTCGCAAGTTATCACTGGAAGTCCTAACGCTGAAATGTTTCTACATTTAGTTAAAATATAATAATGAAAATGAATCAGTGACTTATATGTGTAATAAATCTCAAAAAAATTTACAATCTTACTTGGAAACCATGTTAGATCTGAAATACTATCAAGAACATGAGAAAAGTACCTTACCGTATTTTTTAAATTATACATCATTTGTAGCTCATCAAAAACAAATATATGAGTCAAGTATGTTTCATCAAAAAAATAATAAAAAATAGAAAAATAATTTATTCACTTTATGGAAGTGAAAAAATGGATAGATTTAAGGTATGAAATTGATACATTGGAAAAAATGATATGGTCATAAAATGTCCATGGCTAAAGATATAAAAATAGAGGGAAAATGGCTAATGCATGTAATAAGGAAAATCCATTTTTTCCCATTATTGAAAAATAAGATGAATACGTGGGTCTAAGAACATACATTTCACATTACTAGAATCACTACTGTGAAATAGAATAGCTTTTTCTTCACTTCTGTATTTGCTACTTTGTGTTTAAATTGTCAGGTCAGCTAACTCTTCTTTGATTCTAATTTCCTGCCTTCCTCCCAGCTGGAGTTCAGAGGAAACCAATATAGCCAATCTCTAAGCTCGATATGCCAGGAAATTTGGAAAACTCAGCAGTGGCCACAGGACTGGAAAAGGTCAGTTTTCATTCCAATCTCTAAGAAAGGCAATGCCAAAGAATGCTCAAACTACTGCACAATTGACCTAATCTTACACGCTAGCAAAGGAATGCTCAAAATTCTCCAAGCCAGGCTTCAACAATACATGAACCATGAACTTCCAGATGTTCAAACTGGTTTTAGAAAAGGCAGAGGAATCAGAGAACAAATTGCCAACATCCACTACGTCATCGAAAAAGCAAGAGACTTCCAGAAAAAGCAAGAGAGTTCCAGAAAAAACATCTATTTCTGTTTTATTGACTATGCCAAAGCCTCTGACTGTGTGGATCACAATAAATATGGAAATTTCTGAAAGAGATGGGAATCCCAGACCACCTGACTGCCTTTTGAGAAATCTGTATACAGGTCAGGAAGCAACAGTTAGAACTGGACATGGAACAACAGACAGGTTCCAAATCGGAAAAGGAGTACGTCAAGGCTGTATATTATCACCCTGCTTGTTTAACTTATATATAGAGTACATCATGAGAAACACTGGGCCAGATGAAGCACAAGCTGGAATCAAGATTGCAAGGAGAAATATCAATAACCTCAGATATGCAGGTAACACCACCCTTAAGGCAGAAAGTGAAGAACTAAAGAGCCTCTTCAGAAAGTGAACGAGGAGAGTGAAAAAGTTGGCTTAAACCTCAACATTCAGAAAACTAAGATCATGGCATCTGGTCTCATCACTTCATGGCACATAGATGGGGAAACAGTGGAAACAGTGGCAGACTTTTTTTGGGGGGGCTCAAAAATCATTGCAGATGGTGACAGCAGCCATGGAATAAAAAGCTTACTCCTTGGAAGGAAAGTTAAGACCGACCTAGATAGTATATTAAAAAGCAGAGACATACTTTGCCAACAATGGTCCATCTAGTCAAAGCTATGGTTTTTCCAGTAGTCATGTATGAACGTGAGAGTTGGACTATAAAGAAAGCTCAGCGCTGAAGAATTGATGCTCTTGAATTGTGGTGTTGGAAAAGATTCTTGAGAGTCCCTTGGACTGCAAGGAGTCCCAACCAGTCCATCCTAAAGGAGATCATTCCTGAATATTCATTGGAAGGACTGATATTGAAGCTGAAACTCCAATACTTAGGCCACCTGATGCGAAGGGTTGACTCATTTGAAAAGACCTGGATGCTGGGAAAGATTTATGGAGGGAGGAAAAGGGGACAACAGAAGATGAGATGGTTGGATGGCATCACCGACTCAATGGACATGAGTTTGCGTAAACTCTGGGAGTTGGTGATGGACAGGGAAGCCTGGCGTGCTGCAGTCCATGGGGTCGCAAAGAGTAGGATTCGACTGAGCTGAGCCACTGAACTGAACTAAAGCCAGTATTTGACTACAGCCCATAGATGGAAGTGTAACTCCAGTTAATGTTTGTTCATGAATGCATCACTCAGTAGTCAACCAAGACTACAAGGCTGAGGACCTAGAACACAGAGATGGAGGTTGCCTCAGCTCTTCATTCTCTCAGTACTGTAGCTTGCTCCTTGCTCTAGTCCAACCCTGGATAACGGATCCCTGAAGAAAGGCCATCAAAGACTTCCAGGAACAGATGGAGAGCCTGGTGTGATGAAGTAACCCCTGCTGCTTAAACTCTCCTCTCAGATCTCACCTGGTTCACCTGCTTTCTTGGTTAAAGCTTGCGGGGTAGTTTTATGAGAGTCTGTGTGACACTGAACGTAGATTTCCCCGTGGTTTCCTTAGTTGTACATGTACCTGGACGCAGTCTCAAGAGAAGTTTTGAAGAACAGGTCAGGAGACATGATGTCTAATGACGGCAAGAGCATCATCATCGTTCAAAAAGATTTTGACTCCCAGGATGAGAACTGCCTTCAGAGCAAGTTTACAAGCTAGATAAAAAGATGAAACTCATTGCTGTATTCTCATATGCTTCACCTTAAAGTGAGAATTGTTTCATTCAAATTGATTAGGGCCTTAGTAACCAGAAGACTCCCAAAATTTCCAATCATCATATTTGGAATACATGGCACTCATTTTGCAAACTGTATCCAACTTTTCATCATTCTAACAGCATTCAAACTTAATGTGTTTTCATTTTCTTAAGTAAACAATGTGTTTTCCTTTAACTTTTAGACATTCCCCTGGGTTTACACTTGAACATAGCTTCACATGCATCTCTAGTCCTATCAAGTCTCTTGTGAGCATTTGCTGTGTTGATTAAAAGCAACAGTACTAGTAAGAACTACAAGTGAATAGTCACATGAGTGGAAGGTACTTTAAAGAGTTTGTTATTATTTTGGCTGTGCTACGTGGCTTAAGAGGCATTAGTTTCCTGACTGGGGATCGAACCCAGGCCCACAGCAATGAAAACATAGGGTCCTAACCACTGACAGCCAAGGAAGTCTCAATTACTTTAAATTTTGCAGTTTTCGTTCTTCAGTTTTTCATTCAAGGATTCAGAGAAAGTCTAAATTGCTTTAACATTATATATTTACTAAAATAAATGACTGTTGGAGAACTGAATGGAGTATGACAAAAGTAAAAACCATGTAAAAGTCATGTTAAAATAAAGCATAAATCCAACACATTTGAGACACAAAATGATAAAGGTTAAAATAATAAAAAATAGAATCTGCTTAAACATAAAAGATGCTATCGATTGATTTAATACACACCCTCCATTATCACTTGGAAGAGGTAGAAAAACCTAAAATCAAATAATACTAAATACTTAAACCAAAATAGGGGCAACAGAAGGCAGCCAATACAGAGCACGAAAATATAATGTAGGAAATAATTAGAGGTGGCAATGTTAACATCAATGAGATCTTTGTCATTAATATCAATATTCATACACATGAGAATTCCAGAAATAAACACATGAGAAAGAAATTATTCTTTGTTAGAAAGAAGTTCAATATACATAGGAAACACATTGAATCTATAATTAAATTTTAAAAATGCTTGAGCTAAATTTCAAATAGTATAAAACAATGAGTAAAAAATATAACATTATATAGCAATGTGAACAGAAACACCGGAGCACTGAAGTTTTACCTCAATGCTGTGCTGGCAAGCCTAGTTGCTTCAGTCGTATCTGACTCTCTGTGACTCTGTGGACCATAGGCTGCCAGGCTCTTCTGTCCATGGGATTCTCCAGGCAAGAATACTGGAGTGGGTTGCCATGCCCTCCTCCAGGGGATCTTCCTGACCCAGGCATCAAACTGGTGTCTCCTCTTGTCTCCTGAATTGGCAGGCAGGTTCTCTACCATTAGCTCCACTTGGAAGTCCAGTACAATGCTACTAGTCTGTAAAACACCATATATAAAGTAGTAAGAGAAGAACTGAAACTATCATTTAGAGGAGGAAATTAGCGATTAACACTCTTGGGCCCTTAACCTACAATAGGAAATATAACTTGTTTCAAATATCTATAAACCATCCATGAAAATTATCATACATTAGACTTCACAGACGGAGAAGGCAATGGCACCCCATTCTAGTATTCTTGCCTGGAAAATCCCATGGACAGAGGAGCCTGGTAGGCTGCAGTCCATGGGGTCGCTAAGAGTCGGACACGACTGAGTGACTTCACTTTCACTTTTCACTTTCATGCATTGGAGAAGGAAATGGCACCCCACTCCAGTGTTCTTGCCTGGAGAATCCCAGGGACTGTGGAGCCTGGTGGGCTGACGTCTATGGAGTCGCACAGAGTCGGACACGACTGAAGTGACTTAGCAGCAGCTTAGCAGCAGCTGACTTCACAAAAAATATCCATGATTCCTCCAGGGGAAAAATATTTGTATAAGTTGTGTGCCCAGATCAAAATGCACGCAATTAATTTTAATATTATTTAAAGCACCATTTAAAGATATAACATCATCCTGATAAATTATGTCAAGTCAAAATTAAACCATAAAATTAGCAATTTTGTAAGTAACGGAAATTAAATCGCTATTCCTCAAATTTTCAGAAGCAAAGATACACATTGAGGTGAATTCATATCCTGGAAACATGAATTGAAAATAGATTAGCCTCATTCATTAAAGTCGACAAGAATATTCATATAACATTAATAGAAATAGTATAAGAAAGTATCTGTCAAATTCGCACTTCTGAGTGACTGTGATTTGACTGTCATTCTGTGGAGTAAAGCTTGCTCTTCTCAAGAGAGTGGTAGTCTAGCTCATAACTCACATAATCATCATCCAGGTGCTTCTCCTCAGAACAATCACCAGGCATGCAGCAGACGTGCCTGTCACACAACATGCTAAAAAGACTACAACGGAGAATATTTTTAAATGTGTACTCCAAAGTTAAGATTTTGTAAAATTCATCATCTTGCTGTTTCACGAAGGATCTTCTTACGTGAAACTGTCCTTTTTTCCAACTTCAAGTATATGATACGTAAAAGCATGACAATGACTAGGCACTGAGGTGCCCCTGCTCAGATCCACACTGCAGCTCTGTAGTCTTGCCCAGCGCTGTATTTGCACCACCAGCAGAAGTTGTTACTGTGGTGGAAAAGACAGATAAGATCTTGATATCACTATAGGAATTATTTTTCCTCATGAATCCCTGTAGAGTGTCCTGGGGATCTGCAGGGGCCCACAGACCACACTTTGAGAACTGCTGGTTTCCTGAATTTCCCTGCATCTGCTTTGGTCCGAGTGGCTCTGTAGCTTTAAATTCACAAGTAATTTCCTTGGTTCTTAAGATCAAATCTAACACCATTCAAAAGTCTATCACTGGGCCCTTTTCCATATCTCCAGGGTCATGCTATCCCCTACATGCATGAGTACAGTCTACCGACTCGGTCTTGTTAACGTCTTTAAAAGTACCAGGACCATTCCTGTGCAGGGACACTCTATATGCTATGCTTTGTTTTGTATTATTAATTTTTTATTCTGGGAAATTTTGCTCTTCATGGGTTACTTCACAAATTCATACTCATTCTTCAAGTCTCATACTTTGCATTACTTCCCTGGGGAGACTGCTGCTGCTGCTGCTGCTGCTAAGTCATTTAAAGGTAGTCTAAATGAGCTTCCCAGGATACTCACTGCCATCAGCATCTGATACTTCTGTGTAGCCCAGGGCCCAAATGTAAATACCTAATTATCTTATAACTACTTCTTTCGTGGCAATGTCCTTGCTCCAGTGTGAGCTCTGTAAGGTCAGGGCCTCTGCCTCTCATACTCAAGACTCTCCACAAGGCCAGCAAATAAAGGAACGAACTGCACAACATCTTTCTGTAAAAATGTAGTTTTACAGCATTAGGCCTCGGGGCAAAGATTCAAAAGGAAGAGGAAGAAACATGTCTTCAAATACATTTCATGAGTAAATAAACGGTACATTTTTATTAAAGAAAATTCTATATTCATAGGGAATAAACTGGAGAAGGAAATGGCAACCCCCCCAGTATTCTTGCCTCGAGAATCCTGTGGACAGAGGAGCCTGGGGGGCTGCTGTCCTTAGGGTCGCATAGAGTCAGACACGACTGAAGCGACTTAGCATGCATAGCATGCATGCATGTAATAAATAGAACATATAAATGCAAGAACCATAAAAATAAATAAATTAATATAAATAAATGAGTTACATTCATACAAAAACATGTTATTCAGTAACATTCAGCCACAGGGCATCAGATATATTTCCTCTAATTCTAAAAGCAGCTGGATATTGATATTCTCAATATTAATGCCAATATCAAATGTCACTCAAACTATTTCATAGGTGAGGCAGAAATCAGAGTTTTGGAAATGACTGAAAATGAAGAGTCTGAGCTAGGACATGAGTCACTGAGAATCAGGTTCCTTCTTACTTTCTGAGTTTTCTTAGGAACTAGTTAACACAGAAAGCGCCTCGTGATTTCCACTCTGACACTTTCCCAGGCCCAGCCACTGTATTCCTTCTCTTGCAGGTAGACATGGATGCCCTGGAAGTACCATTTCAAGGCCAGTGTGGGGCCCACCCTTCCCAGGGCAGAGTCTTCCTCTCCCGTCACCAGGCCCAGGCAGGTGTCCAGGTCGTCCAGCTGCTGATGGAGTCCAGTGTGGAGCTGCTCCAGGCGGGTAGTGTCCCAGGCAGCAGAGGCACGCTCTGTGTGGAAGAGGTTGAAGCTCTGCTGGAGCATCTCGTGGAGCACAGAGAAGGCCTGGGCCTCTGGAGCTAGCCGCCACTCACCTGCTCCTGAGGGAATCTGAAGTCTTTCCTGTACCCCAGACAGGAAAGAGAGAGGTTGTGTTTATTTGATCCAAATGTGAAGGTCTCCTGCTTTTCCAAGTCAAGGTTCTGAGGAAGTTCATGGACTCTGGAAGAGATGGGGTTAGAGACAAGCATCATCAGTGTCATCATTGAGGAGATGAAGAACCATTGGTCCATTCCACAAGGAAGCATTCCGGTTGAGATGAGCGGTTGTGAGCTTTGCTTCATCTTCATTTCATCTAAGGATCTTCTGTTGTGTGCCTCTTAAATATTAAGTGTTGGGGGCCAGAGTGAGGTACTCTACCCGTGGCAAAGGTCATGAGGAAGGAGGCTCGACATACGCAAAGGCGGGATTGAGCCTCAGGAGTCCCCCTGGAAATCCTCGAGCATCTACCCCCATAACCACAGCCTGCCTACCTTACTACTTTGTGCTCTCACCTACACCTCTGACTTTACGGGGGGCTGTCCCCCACCACCTCTTTCAGAGAAGGAGTTAACTTAGAGCTCCAGTTAATAAAAACTCCTGGTCGTGACCAGAGTGTTTTAACCTACAAACTCCTCTGAAGATTCTCTGGCCTGCCTGACAGGCTTGTCCGGCCACATGTGATTGCTCACAGCCTCCCAACCGTGAGAGGCACGAGATGCTTTAAACCTTCTAAAAAACAGGTTCTTTAGAGAAGTTAGAAAACTATTAGTATAAGTATAATGGGCTAATTAGAAATTGTATTGGTGAAGGGTTTTTCATTTGTTGAGCCAATGTTTACTGCTAAGTCTTCACATCCCCTGCCCTTACACACATTAATGAATATATAGAAGAAATAAGTATTAACCTTTGATATTAATCATGTTAGACCTTAGGCTAAGTAAATTCTTTCCTAAAACCCACTACACCCTCACCCTATAGGAATGTAACTTTATTTGGGTGGCATCTGTTTTAAGAATAATCACCCTTGGAGAAAAAATGTTCTGGTTGACTGACCACTGTCACAAGGAGAGGGTCATCAATTGTCAGCAGACCACCTGGCCAGAAGATGATGTAACACCCCTAAGACCTCTGTATACATTTGTATGAAGCACCTGACTTTGATAAAAGTCAGGACTGCTGACCCCGCATGACTTTTGTATAACATCTCAGTGTATAAAAGTAGACCATGGAAAATAAAGAATTGGGATCAGTTTCTCGAAATACTGGTCTCCCCATGTCGCGCTCTCTCTAACTCTGGTTGAGTCTCCCTCTGGAGCGTGGAACCCGCCATGCTTACTAATTATTCCTGGGCTTCTAAGATCCGACCGCGGAGGCCTCAGTGTCTCCTCTCCTTCGGGAGAACGGAAGGACGCCTGCGGCCTACGTAAGTGGTGCAAACTTCTTGTCTTGAAGTTTTATTGGTCTCCCGCATAAACCAAGCTACTCAGCCTCTTTTCTCCACTGAATTTTCCTACTGAGCTATCCTCATCCTATTACTCTTTATATCTTTGATAAAATATTTGAATAAATAGGTCGCCAACACCGTCCCCGCTTCGAATACCCTGGATCAGCCGGGGCTGGACCCCGGCAATTAAGTCCAAAATTTTCGTATTCTGAATTTACCCAGATTCATGTACTACCTCATTTTGGGCTTGCCTTTCAGTTCAAGAGCCTGGAAATCTGTCATGAGTTTCTGCTCTTCTGTATCCTTACATTGAAGTAAAATGCATTCATTAAAAACATAGATGTTCTAATTCCATGGAATGTTTATCATGTCAGTAACTTGGAACTAATGATATATTAAGAGCTATTGGATTTTTCTTCCTGATGCTAAGATCAACTTTTAAGGAAACTTTGTCAGACTTCTTTGTCAAATCTTTTGCTGCCTCTGCATATTCCTCTTGAAAGAATTGATCAGACGTGAAAAATATCTGAGCTTTATGCATGGATATCACCTTATTCTCTTCAGCAGAACTTTTAGTTTGTCAATTTTGGTTTTATTTATTCTCCATAACTGAGGAAATTACTAAACATTTATTATGTGCCAATCAAAATGCTGAGCTTGTTACAGAGTCCAAGTTGCTCTGCTTGCAGTTGGGTAAATCAATGAATCCAAGACGAGGTGTTGGGAGCAGGAAAGGACTTTATCGGGAACTGGCTGACTGAGAAGAGGAAAGGCTAGTGCCTCAAAA
>NW_011477688.1:14215-16915 GCF_000754665.1 Bison bison bison | reverse complement strand
GTTACTATCTTTCTAAATTCCATATATATGCGTTAGTATACTGTATTGGTGTTTTTCCTGCTGGCTTACTTCACTCTGTATAATAGGCTCCAGTTTCATCCACCTCATTAGAACTGATTCAAATGTATTCTTTTTAATGGCTGAGTAATACTCCATTGTGTATATGTACCACAGCTTTCTTATCCATTCATCTGCTGATGGACATCTAGGTTGCTTCCATGTCCTGGCTTTTATAAACAGTGCTGCAATGAACATTGGGGTACACATGTCTCTTTAAATTCTTGTTTCATCAGTGTGTATGCCCAGCAGTGGGATTGCTGGGGCATTTGGCAGTTCTATTTCCAGTTTTTTTAGGAATCTCCACACTGTTCTCCATAGTGGCTGGACTAGTTTACATTCCCACCAATAGTGTAAGAGGGTTCCCTTTTCTCCACACCCTCTCCAGCATTTGTTGCTTGTAGACTTTTGGATCACAACCATTCTAACTGGCATGAAGTGATACCTCATTGTGGTTTTGATTTGCATTTCTCGGATAATGACTGCTGAGGTTCATTTTTTAAAATTCCATTTCTCACTGCTCTTTTTCCCTTTTAGACTGAGAATATACAGGTTGTACTACCTCTAGAGTACCATTTGAAAGGAAAAGTTGGTTTTAAGACCTTTAAGAATTACTTCACAGCTGGTGCTTACTGGCCTGTCATCATCTTCCTTATTCTAGTAAACATAGCAGCTCAGGTACGTAAGGGAGTTTATTTTGATTTGTGCACTCAGTTATTTATATTGTATTTTATAGTTCTTTTAATATATTTGTATTAAGAGATTTATCTCAAAGACTTGGCTCATGCAGTTGTGGGCCTAGCTTGGTGAATGTGAAATCAGAAAGGCAGGCCTGCAGACTGAAACCTCAGATGGGAGCTGACCCTGCTATCTTGAGACAGAATTTCTTCCTCCTCCAGGAAGCCTCAGATTTTGCTCTTAGGGCCTTTGTCTGACTGGATGAGGCAACCACAGTATTGAGAGTGATCTCCTCTATTTAGGTTCTGATGATGGATGTGAGCCACATTCACAAAATACCTTCACAGCAACATCTAGATGAGTATTTAATTGAATCACTTGAGACTGGCGCAACCAAGCTGACACCCAGAACTGACCATCACTGTACCTGACAAGCTTTTTGCTTTCCAAAATCCCAACATTTGTTTTGTTATTACTGACTTTGGAGTCCACTTGGATTTGCATTGAAGTACATTATATTTGGGGAGCAAAGTCTTCTAGGGAAAAGGGGATTTCTTTTAAATATATTAACATGTAAGATGCCCTCCCCTGACCTGTGGTCCTCTGGGGTGTGGGGCTTGGCACAGACCTGAGCCGGAAGGAGCATCTCCATGTTCTGGAGCCTTTCTGTCCTCCATCCTAGTGAGCAGGGTGTGAGGCTCAGTGATGTCAATGTCTGAGTGACTGCTGTTTCCTGCTCCAGGTTGCCTACATCCTGCAGGATTGGTGGCTTGCATTCTGGTGAGTGATTTCTGGCCTGACCCAAAGAGCTGTGAAGTCTACACGAAGCCTCACTTTCCCACAGACTCAGGGGGGGAGATGGGGCTTGTTCAGCCTCCTCTTCTGACCCTCACGTAGTTTCCCTGAAGAAAGATGAAAGTTACTGTGGGTGGTATTGATCCCCCTGTGGTCTCTCCCCATGTCCCTCCCTTCAGCAGCTTCTTTATAGAAAAAAAATTTTTTTTGAACTTTTAATATTGTATTGGGAAGTGGCTGATTAACAATGTTGTGATCGTTTCTTTTGAATAGTGAAGGGACGCAACCATACATATACATTTATCCATTCTCCCGCAAACTTCCCTCCTGTCTGCCACATAACATTCAGCAGAGTTCCATGTGTTATACAATAAGTCCTTGTTGGTTACCTGTTTTAAATCTAGCAGTTTGTGCATGACCATCCAAACTCTCTAACTGTCCTTCCCCTCGGCAACCACAAGTTCATTTTCTAAGTCTGTCTTCACAGAAAATTTTGAAAACTGAAAGTCGTGATTCATATTTTTCCAGCATAATATACATTTCTTGAGTTGAGGTCATTTTTTGGTGATATCTGTGTAAACTCTATGTATATCTATAGTGTAATATTTAAAATTTTCTGTTCCATAGGGCGAATGTACAAAGTGACCTGTATTTTGGGGGATATTTGAAAGAAGATGAAGATGTAGTATTTGTGCTGAACTGGTACTTAAGAGTTTATTCAGGTAAATTTGAGTCATCTACTCTAGAATACCAGAGTTTAAGGTGCTTACAATGAGTCTGTGTGAGCAACGAGGGCTTTCAGAGTAATTCAGTAATGTCTTAATAGATTAAATATCTGAATTGCATTTACTCTATGAATTAATTAGAATAATTATTTTAAAAATCTACTAGGGGTTGCATAGAGTCGGACACAACTGAAGTGATGTAGCAGCAGCAGCAGAAGAAGAAAAATTTGGATGAAGACTCTTAACTTGTTCCATAATGAATTTTTGTACTTAAGCCAGGATTGCATATTGAGAAAATCAGCCACTGGAAATATGTAGCTACTATGTATTCTAGTAGGTGCTTTAGCTAAATCTTATAACATTATATGGATGGGCAGATCAGATCAGATCAGATCAGTTGCTCAGTCGTGTCTGACTCTTTGCAACCCCATGAATCCCAGCACGC
>NW_011477688.1:3672-13145 GCF_000754665.1 Bison bison bison | reverse complement strand
GAACCAGTCTGTTGTTCCATGTCCAGTTCTAACTGTTGCTTCCTGACCTGCATACAAATTTCTCAAGTGGCAGATCAGGTGGTCTGGTATTCCCATCTCTTTCAGAATTTTCCGCAGTTTATTGTGATCCACACAGTCAAAGGCTTTGGCATAGTCAATAAAGCAGAAATAGATGTTTTTCTGGAACTCTCTTGCTTTTTCTATGATCCAGCGGATGTTGGCAATTTAATCTCTGGTTCCTTTGCCTTTTCTAAAACCAGCTTGAACATCAGGAAGGGGATTACAAATGAATTCCACCCTATGGTTCAGGTTGTTCCAATTCTTTCTGAATAAACAGACTTGTATTGATCTTGGATGAAATCCTCTGGCTGCATGGGTCATAAATAAAAGCATTATTCCCTCCCAGGTATGCAAAGCTCCTCTTTCCACACTGCTCATCTCTTGGGCTTCACTAATAACTTGAGAAGCTAAGCAGGGGAAGTCCAGTGTCTGGAATTAGGATTCCTTCTCTTTCTTACCCTTAGATTACAGTGTTCCCTCCTCCCCAACTGTGTGATTAATTCAAAATTTGGCTTGCCAGACTAATATTCACTATTAACATGAATTTCTCTATTCACAATAATATTTAGAATATATATAGTAAAGCATTACATACTATTTAAAGGATGTCTTTAACAAAAATTTTAAATGCTTTCTTTATCCATTCATCTGTTGATGGACATTTAGGTTGCTTCCATGTCCTAGCTTTTGTAAATAGTGTTGCTATGAACACTGGGGTGCATGTGTCTTTTTGAATTATGGTTTTCTCAGGGTATATGCCCAGTAGTGGGATTTCTGGGTTGTATGGTAGTTCTATTTTCAGTTTTTTAAGGAACCTCCATACTGTTCTCCATAGTGACTGTAGCAATTTACATTCCTACTAACAGTGCAATAAGATTCCCTTTTTCCACACCTTCTGTAGCATTTATTGTTTGTATATTTTTTGATGAGAGCATTCTGACTGGTGTGAGGTAATACTTTATTAGAGTTTTGATCTGCATTTCTCAAATAACAATATTGAGCATCTTTTCATGTCCCTCTTGACCATCTGTATGTCTTCTTTGGAGAAAGGTCTATATAGGTCTTCTGCCCATTTTTTGATTGGGTTTTTTTTTTTTTTTTTCTTTATATTAAGCTGCATGAGTTGTTTGTATATTGTGGAGATTAACACCTGGTCAGTTACTTATTTTGTAATTATTTTCTCCCATTCTCAGGGGTGTCTTTTCATCTCATTTATGGTACATATAGACACTGGATCGGGGGAGGGGGGCTCTCCGGGTAGCTCAAATGGTAAAGAATATGTCTGCAAAGATGGAGACTTGAGTTTCATCCCTGGGTCAGGAGGAGCTCCTGGATAAGGGAGTGGCAACCCACTCCAGTATTCATGCTTGGAGAATTCCATGGACAGAGGAGCCTGGCAGGCTACAATCCATTGGGTTGCAAAGAATTGGACAGGACTGAGTGACTAACACACATGTAAACTGGAATGTTACTTATCCACAGAAAGGAATGAAATTGGGTCATTTGTGAGATGTGGATGGACCTAGAGTCTGTCACACAAAGTAAAGTAAGTCAGAAAGAGAAAACACACAAAAAAATACTTGTATTAATGCATACATTTGGAATCTAGCCTCTTCACGTATCACTGCCTTATCATGGTGAAGGGGCTTGTGTAACTCAATGAAACAATGAGCTATGCCATGTAGGGCCACCTAAGACGGATGGATCATAGTGGAGAGTTCTGACAAAATATAATCGACTGGAGGAGAGAATGGCAAACCACTCCATTGTACTAGCCATAAGGAACCCATGAACTGCATAAAAAGGCAAGAAGATATGACACCAAAAGACTAGCCCCCCAGGTCAGAAGGTGTCCAATAAGCTACTGGGGAAAAGCAGAAGACAACTACTAATTTTCTGAGTCATAGAGAAAGCAAGGAAATTCCAGAACAACATCTACCTCTGTTTCACTATCTAAGCTAAAGCCTTTGACTGTGTTTATCATAACAAACTATGGAAAACTATTAAAGAGATTGGAATACCAGACCATCTTACTTGTCTCCTGAAAAACCTGTATGCAGATCAAGAAGCAACAGTTAGAAACCTGTATGGAACAGCTGATTGGTTCAGGATTGAGAAAGGAGTACAACAAGGTTGTTTATTGTCACCCTGTTTATTTAACTTATACATAGAGCACATCTTGTGAAATGCTGGGGTAGATGGCTTACAAGCTAGAATCAAGATTGCTGGAGGATATCAACCTCAGATATGTGGGTGATAGCACTCTAATGTCAGAAAGCAAAAAGGAACTAAAGAGCCTCTTGATGAGGGTGAATAATGAGGGTAAAAAAGCCAACTTAAAACTGAATATTAAAAAAAAAAAGATCATGCATCTAGTCCCATCACTTCATGCAAACAGAAGGGGAAAATGTGGGGTCAGTGACAGATTTCCTCTTCTTAGGATCTAAAATCACCGCAGATGGTGACTGCAGCCATGGAATTAGAAGACAATTGCTTCTTGGCGGGAAAGCTATGACAAACCTCTACAGTGTGTTAAAAAGCAGAAACATCACTTTGCCAACAAAGGTCTGTATACTCAAGGCTATATCCTTTCCAGTAGTCATGCACGGATGTGAGAGCTGGACAATAAAGAAGGCTGAGCACTGAAGAATTGATGCTTTAGAACTGTGGCGCTAGAGAAGACTTGAGATTGAGAGTCCCTTGGACAGCAGGGAGATCAAACCAGTCAGTCTTAAAGGAAATCAACCCTAAATACTCATTGGAAGTACTGATGCTGAAGCTGAAGCTCCAATACTTTGGCTTCCTGATGTAAGCATCTGACTCACTGGAAAAGACCCTGATGCTGGGAAAGGTTGAAGGCAGAAGGACAAGAAGGTGACAGAGGATGAGCTGGTTGGATGGCATCACCAATTCATGAACTTGGGCAAACTCTGGGAGATGGTGAGGGACAGAGAAGCCTGGCGTGCTGCAGTCAATGGGGTTACGAAGTGTTGGATGCGACTTGGCAACTGAACAAACAACAACAGCAACATGGAATCTAGAAAAAGGGTACAGATGATCCTATTTGCAGGGGATGACTAGAGTCGTAGTTGTAAAGAATAGATGTGTGGACACAGAGCAGGAATGGGGAGGTGAGGGAAATAAATTGAAAGATTAGGATTGACATATACACACTACCATGTGTAAAACAGATAGCTAGTGGGAAGCTGCTATGTTGCACAAGGTGCTTAGCTCAGTGCTCTGCAATGACCTAGAGGAGAGGGATGGGGGCAAGGGAGGTCCAAGAGGGAAGGGATGTATGTATACATATAGCTGATTTACTTTATTGAACAGCAGAAACTAACACAGCATTGTAAAGCAGCTATACCCCAATATATTTTTGTAAATAAGTAAAAATTTAAATATCCTCACAGGAAATGCTTGTGAAAGCTTTCTGCAAAGAGTAAGTTATGTAAAAATCCACTCATTGAAATTTGGTATTTATTTTATTAATCACTTGATAAGAAGTTTGAATCTACCAGCTGTTTACCTTCTGAATTGGTGGACAATGAGGCCTTAAAGAAGAAGGAAGGGATTCTGTTACACATTCATATAGGATTGTGGGCTAAGGCAAATGCCTGTTGGTGGAATTCAGGAATTTAAGCAGCTTTCAGTATTTAAATAACACTGATATGGCAGATAAATGGAAAAAAGTACTTGATGGAATATATATTGCTGAAGTTATCTCCGTTCAATATAGCATTGTGAGTTGAAGAGATGTTTGGAAGGCTATTTTTATTTTTATATGCATAGTAGTGCTCATTTATATCATTGATAATACATAAATTTAAATGATTAATTTATTTATAAATGCTTTGGGGTGCTATTAAATAGTGAGAGATTAGTTTATTTTGTTTAGATTATCTCATGTCAAAATATAATTTGTAGTTTCTTGCAGTTCAGTTATTTAAGAGATTGTCCACTTGCAACCTAACATGGTATTTTCATGCTCTTTATATCTACTTGGGCATAGAAGTAGCTACTTTATTTTTAATATTTTTAATTTTTATTAATTTTTATTATACTTGCTTTCCAATGTTGTGTTAGTTTCTGTTGTACAGCCAAGTGAACCATTGAACATATATCCTTTTTTTGGATTTCCTTCCCAATTAAGTCACCACAGAGAATTAAGTAGAGTTCCCTTGTAAATTGCAAGGAAATGGTAGATCATTTCTCCTTTTCCCCGTTAATTCATGTGCTGGTAGCAAAACATTGGAGAAGGGAATGGCAACTCACTCCAGTATTCTTGTCTGGAAAATTCCATGCTTAGAAGAGCCTGGGGGCTACAGTCCATGGTGTTGCAAAGAGTATGACTTGACTGAGCAACTAACACTTTCATTTTTACCAAAGCATACCTTTCTTTCAAATTATGGGACATGTTGTAAATAATGAGATTTGAAATGTGGAGAAAGGAAGATCTTCTAGTTGTATAATTATCTGTCTTATAAGTTTTATTAGAACTTGTAATTGAATTAGGCAAGCCTAGAATCAAGCTGCAGTTTACACATTTTCCCCCATGTTGTTTCCATTTAGTGGGAGGAAAACAGTGATTTTTATATTTTTCTTTTAAATGTACTTTTTAAAGCATTAAAATCTTACAGAATTTACTTTATATATATATATTTTTTAAATTCTGTATATATGTAAATCTCTATATGAATTTTATTTATAGAATAAAATGCACAGTATCTTTCTAAACTGCCTGCCATGCTTTAGCATGCTTAAGGATCAGACAGAGATCTTGTGCTGAGTGATGTTTCTTTATTTCAGGGTTAACTGTGTCTACTGTCCTTTTCGGTATCACAAGGTCTCTGTTGATATTCTGCATCCTTGTTAATTCTTCACAAACTTTGCACAAGATAATGTTGGAGACCATTTTAAGAACTCAGGTATTGTTCTTCCATATAAATCCAATAGGTAAGTCAGACACCAAATTTCTTAATGAATATGTCTTGTTAACACATTACATGCCTATTTACATTTTCATATTTGAAAATTCAAGAGATGCCTGGAAGAAAATCACTGTGTATGTTTATTCATTTTCTACAAAAATCTTCACAAATAATTTTTCCTACCAGAGAATATCTGAATATAGGAGCATATAAGCCTTTATTCCAATTTATGCATGTCTGTAAAAATATATGAATGTTTACTTTGCAGGATGATTTAGGAGTCCAATGAAACACCCAACAAATGATGAAAATGTGTTGAAATGTTTTTGACTAGTTGTTAAAACGTTGGCTATGTTACATAATGTTAAGCTAACTAGGAAGGACCATCTTCCAGGAACGTCTCTACAGAAGACAAGCTGTGTGTTTCTTTCTTTCATTGCCCATTCATTTCTAGGACCACAGAGCTCTGACATGCACTCATATTTTGAGTTTTACCTAAATGGTAATGTAAAATTAATTACAATACAAGATCAGTGAAATGTAAGCATCCTCTTCAATAAAATTAACTGTCTAGTTTTACAATGGACTTTTGATTACATTAAAGATGTCTTGTGGTACCTAGCAGGAGGATCTTCATTATTAAGTAAGAAACACTCTTACTTAGGTTGGTTTCCCAACCTTACTTAGGAAGGTTTCCAGTGGTTGGTTCCTATACCCTGAGGCCTTCCACCTGTCTTGCTTCTGAAGGTGGCCTCCTGACCTGGGTTTCTATGAAGAGCTAGTTCATCAGCACACATACCACTCTGCTCAGTTGGTTAGACTTGTGCTGAGGCCCAGGGTGGCTTTGCTTTTGCAGGTCATGATTGACAGGGCCTGATGAGGCAAGGATGTGACTGGAGAGAGGACAGCAGTAGCCTTGGCCTGGCCATCAACTAGCTGCGCAATCAAGGCCAAAATAGGTAGATACTACTGGGCAGGCAAATCTCCAGGCAGGATGTTGTAACGGTTATAAGTATGGACTCTGGAGCCAACTTCCTGAGTTCGGTCCTGGAGATAGTTACCAATAGTAATAGCCAGTTATAGTTATTTTAATACTTATATGTTAGTTATTTAATTTCTCTGTGTCTCAGTTTCCTTACCTATAAAATGAGGATACTATTCACATCCTTAGCAATATCTTGATGTTGTGGGCATTAAGCAGGTTAATGTATTCACAGCACTTAGCACAGGATCAGTGCCTAATGAACCTAAGTGAGGATGTTGACATGGTGTCTGGGAAATTCCCCTCCTGTGAAATGGGATTAACCACTGCCCTTCCTGTTTCACAAGACTGTTGTGAGGATTAAATAAGGCTGTTTAGTGCAGCATCTTGTGTACATTTATTCAACACATGTTCTTTAATCCAAGCACTGTAAGGAGAATGGTAAACTGCAGAGGCCCACACAATCTCATCTTATTACAAAACTGGAGTGAGGAAGTGATTGGAAGTTGTTGCTATTATGGCTGTGAACTAGCTCTACTTTTCCTGCTAATGGGGAACCTACAGTTGTAAATTTGGGAGCATCAAATGGGACTGTTATCAGTTATAATTTATGTTATCACAGCCTCTGAGTGCTTGTGACCACTGTTAACCAGGCTCTTGATGACCTGTAGGCATCTCCAGATGCTGATTTATTATTCAAGGATTTGGAACAAAGTTTAAATCTTTAAGGTCACTAATCCTAGAGCAGCAGGCATACCAGTGTGTATCTTGTCTCCCGCTCCTGTGTCTATCATCAGAACTTCATCCCTTCAAGAAAATAGAAGCTCAAATAAGTACAGCAAAGTTAGGCCCTAAGGTTTAGGGGCATCGGTTTTTTACTTTTTTAGTAGTATATTAAATTTAATTCTTTCCTGTGTTTATTTTCAAATGTAGAATTTGTGATAGATTGTCTTTGTTTCTGGTATGTGATGGCATGAAGAGAGAACCACGTAGAGTGGTATTACTTGTTACCAAGTTCAAGCTCGCTCTGCTCACCTCACAACGCTGATAAGTCTTAACAGATGACGTGTTAATGCAAAGGAAAATGACTTTATTTGGAAACTTGGCAGACTTAGAAGATGGCAGACTGATGTCTCAAAATAACCATCTTATTGGAATCTGGATACTTGGTTCTTTTATAGAACAGAGAGGAGAGGAGGCGAGGAAGTAAAGTCAAAAGGCCATTTATCTTGCACAATAAGAGGGTATTTGTTCATTTTTTTTCTTTTCTGCAGCCATTCACAGGTGGTGAGAGTCAGATTGTCTCCCTGTAAGCTGAAAAAAGCCATTTTCATTTAACATCCAGACAGAAGGGCAGGGTTCCCTGACCAAAGCAATGACCAGCAGTGGTCAAAGAAACACATCCAGCATGGAGTCAAAATTGGCTCCTCCCTGTTACAGTTCCTTTGATTTGCACCTCCCCTGTCTGGGGCCAGTGTCCTGTTCTTTTTCATCCTGAGTCTCCTCAGGGTGCAACACCCTTGCAGGGGTGGCTGCAGAGTCCTGATGGCTACAGCATCCTTTGTTTACTGATGTGACATGTGACATTTTTAGTTTATGCCAGATATTTACTGGAAATTTCCATATCCCCATATTGCAGCCTTAAGGATATACTATTATTGTGGATTCTGAGAAGGCAAATAAAATCAATGATAACTGATTCTTAGTCATTTAGTAATATTTCTGTTTTCCTGCCTACATCCCTGTGGTCTTAGATGCTTATTCGTAAGTCTGGGCTTGTCATACCTGGTATACCTCTGAAAACAGTGACTTATTAAGCCAGTAGTAAACTCACAACCTAGAAATGGCCACAATCCAAAATTTCGCAAAATGTGAGGTGCTGTGCGCCATCTGGAGGGAAAAAAATTACAAAGAGGTTATAATTATGTTTATTTAGAAAGTATCACTTGGCAAAATTAATCTTGATAATTAAAGCAAAATTGTTGTGACAATTAGGATTAACTTAGGTATTTTGCAATTGTTTATTTACTGATTTAACACTTGGAGTGAGCCTTAGATGGGATGGCTCTAAAGGGAAGGAACATTCTCAAATCCACCAACTCTTCCTGATACTGCCACAAGATCCCGCAATTCTTTTAAAAATCAGGGCTCAGTTTCACTTCCCCACCCATTGCCATTTGGTGGTATTTTTGTTTCTCTTTAGGTATCATCCTATTTTGTCTTTCTTTTTGTCACTGACATTGGCTTATTTTATATGAATTTGTAATATATTAACTTTGTTGTTTTACTGCTAAATTGTGTCCTACTCTTTTATATTCCCATGGACTGCAGCCTACCAGGCTCCTCCATCCATGGGATTTTCCAGGCAAGAGTACTGGAGTGGGGTGCCATTGGGTCTATTGGAGACCTAATAACCTCAATGTATAGAGGTCACCTGGAAAAACACTGAATAAATTTCTCAGGACCAATATTTTTTTAAGGCTATATCTCTGAAAGTCACGATGGAGATCTGTACTGAGTCCCTAGGGAAGCCCAATATATTAAATATTTAATACATATACTTTATTTTTTTTAAGATTTATTTTTAGTTGCATTGGGTCTTTGTTGTTGCATGTGGGCTTTCTCTAGTTACAGCAAGCAAGGGTTACTGTTCATTGCAGTGACTTGGCTTCTCATTGTGGTGGCTTTTTCAGTTGCAGAGCTCAGGCTCTAGGCACATGGGCTTCAGTAGTTGTGGCGCACAGGCTTAGTTGCTCTGCAGCATGTGGAATCTTCCTGGACCAGGGATTGAACACATGTCCCCTATAATGGGGACACTGTACCACCAGGGAAGACCTGAAATACATATTTTTCAAAAATATTGTTTTTATTTGTTCATGAATTGTTTCTCTTAAAGTTCCTATCTGAGGAAATGAGTAATTTCTCATATCCTGTTCTTGCAGGAAGAATTTTGAATCGTTTCACCAAAGACATTGGGCATATGGATGAGTTACTGCCCCTGATATTTCTTGATTTCATCCAGGTAATGTATCAGTCCTGTCAGAGTTCTCACAGGGAAGAGCAGAGTGCCTGTTTCTCAAGGATTTTTCACAGGGGCTGAGGGTGGGCCTTTCAGCCTGGCAGTGTGTCCTGTTATCCTCAGTAAATGCTGTGTTTGTGAGAAAGAGGTGCAGTTCTGATTGGGAGGGTGAATTAACATAAGTAACCCCTGAGGCAAGAGTGTCTACACAGTCACGTCAAGGTTGGTCTGAAACAGTGACATGCTGGGTAAGTGGTTCTCCCTCTGCCTTCCAGGTGTCTGGTGTGGATTCCCTTTACTGTGGGCACATTTCATAATATGGAAATAATACCACTCATGGAAAGATAGCCTAGATTGACAAAATTATGCATTGTATTGGGTTTCCCAAGTGTCTCAGTGGTAAAGAATTCAGCTGCCAATGCAGGAGATGCAAGAGATGTGGATTTGATACCTTGGTTGGGAGGATGCCCTGGAAAAGGAA
>NW_011477688.1:645-1107 GCF_000754665.1 Bison bison bison | reverse complement strand
TAGTTCTTTTCTGTATTCTTGCCACCTCTTCTTAATATCTTCTGCCTCTGTTAGGTCCATACCATTTCTGTCCTTCATCGAGTCCATCTTTGCATGAAATGCTCCCTTGGTATCTCTAATTTTCTTGAAGAGATCTCTAGATGAAAATCATTTCAGGAAATGTCCTTCATTTTGTAGGCATATTTTCTTTTCACGAGTTGATTGCTCAGCCTTAAGGTGTCTTTAAAAAAAGACAATGAGAGAAAGACCTACAGGAATACCCACTATCCAGCCTCTGTCTGTGAACTTGAGGTTTTAAGGAATGATGTTGAGTCATCTTAGATCTCATCCCCACATTCAGTATTGTTGTTCATATGGAGTGTTTTTTGTTTTGTTTTTTTCCGGTTATTTAATTCTGTCTCCATTTCAGTGATTAAGCATGTGGGGAATTTACTTTTTCTTTCCAAGTGTTAATTTTGAAAA
>NW_011477688.1:0-498 GCF_000754665.1 Bison bison bison | reverse complement strand
ATGACTGAAGTGACTTAGCAGCAGCAGCAGATGCTACCTGACTTCAGCAGGGAATATTCTCATTGAAGAGGAGAGAATATTCTAGTCGAGCTGTTTTCCAGTCCCTCTTCTACCACTCGTAGTTCACTTATCTTGAAGTTTGGTGGAGGTATCCTGTAGTTCATTAGAAGTAAGAGTCTCCCCTTTGAGAGACTGACCTGGGATGAGCATTGAGCCTATATTTTCCTCACTGAGCAGGCAGTAGTTGAATCTGTGAAAATAACAATATTTCCCAGAGAGAGGGAAGCATTTTAGGACCTAATATCAGAAGCTTATGGAACCCTTGATATTCAGAGAGGAAGCAGAGAGAGAAGGGAAGTACAGAAGGCACATGATGAACAGCAAGGACGAGAGAAGGAGATGCGGTACAGACCCGAGGAAGGACAGGTCTGTTCAGTGCAAACGAGAAGGTGAGTCCGTGGAAACCTGTTGGTTGATTTGAAATCAGGAGGCATCTGA
>NW_011477687.1:4915-5710 GCF_000754665.1 Bison bison bison | reverse complement strand
AACTTTACAATATTGTATTGGTTTTGCCATATATCAATATGAATCCGCCACAGGTATACACGTGTTCCCCATCCTGAACCCTCATCCCTCCTCCCTCCCCGTACCATCCCTCTGGGTCTAATGATGAATGATTTCCTTCAGGATTGACTGGTTTGTTCTCCTTGCAGGCCAAGGGACTCTCAAGAGTCTTCTCCAACACCACAGTTCAAAAGCATCAGTTCTTCGACACTCAGCTTTCTTTATGGTCCAACACTCACATCCATACCTGATTACTGGAAAAACAATAGTTTTGACAAGATGGACCTTTGTTGGCAAAGTAATGTCTTTGCTTTTTATTATGCTGTCTAGGTTTGTCATAGATTTTCTTCAAAGTGTCTTTTAATTTTATGGCTTTGGTCACCATTTGCAGTGATTTTTGAACCCAAGAAAATAAACTTTGTCACAGTTTCCATTGTTTCCCCATCCATTTGCCATGAAGTGATGGGATCAGAAGCCATGATCTTCATTGTTTTCTTTAATTTATTTATTTTTTAATTGAAGGATAATTGCTTTACAGAATTTTGCTGTTCTATGTCAAACCTCATCATGAAAAAGAAATATAGACCAATCGAACAAGATAGAAAGCCCAGAAATAAACCCGTACACCTATGGGTACCTTATTTTTGACAAAGGAAGTAAGAATATATACAATGGGGCAAAGACAGCCTCTTCAATAAGTGGTGCTGGGAAAACTATACAGCTACATGTAAAAGAATGAAAATAGAACACTTCCTAACACAATGCTGCTGCTAAGTC
>NW_011477687.1:0-2078 GCF_000754665.1 Bison bison bison | reverse complement strand
AGAAGGGGACGACAGAAGATGAAATGGTTGGATGGCATCACCGACTCGATGGACTTGGGTTTGGGTGGACTCTGGGTGTTGGTGATGGACAGGGAGGCCTGGCGTGCTGAGGTTCATGGGGTTGCAAAGAGTCAGACACAACTGAGCGACTGAACTGAACTGAACTACCCAGTTTTACAGATGAGGAAACTGAGTCTCAAAGAGTTTAAAGTACTTGCATAGGTCGATTAACATAGTAGTAGTAAATAGTAAAGATTGGATAAACGATTATATCTCTTACTCTGTACTCAAAATTTTCAGAATCATCATAATGATTCAAAGAACACAAAACATTAACATTAGTATAGTTTAGTTTATTAGGCAGGATGGTATGGACATGGGACTAAACTGTACAGTTCTATATACCTTTTTAAATGTCTCTAACATGTTATGATATTTTAAACTTAGTGATCCTAAGAACTTTAGATAATTGAGTTCTATCTTTCTCTAAACTTATGAAGTCATGTTATCATGCCACTAAAATGTATTAACTTCACTTTAAAATTTTATCATGTATTATATTATTCAGATACCAAAATGCTCTTATATAATGTATCATGGGCTACCATGTATGCTTTATTTGCAACCATGTTTACAAATTTGTCTGAAATAATTTAGCAATACCTAAGTAAGTGTTAGTTGCTCAGTTGTGCCCGACTCTTTGCAACCCCATGGTTGCATGGACAGGCTCCTTTGTCCATGAGATTTCCCAGGCAAGGATACTGGAGTGGGTTGCCATTTCCTTATCCAGGGGATCTTCCCAACCCCAGAATTGAATCCCTGTCTCCTGCACTGCAGGCAGATTCTTTACTGACTGAGTTACAAGGAAAACCCATACCTAAGGTCCATATAAATGACAAGAAGTACAGTATGAAAATCACATGTTAGAATCCAAGAAACTTGAAATCTAATAGACTATATTAGGCATAGACTGTAGAAAAACTAGTAAACAAAGAGGGGGTGCAGTGTCAATAATTAAGAAGATGTGAACATTTAATTCCTTTGGTAGAAGTGATAAGTATGTTAGGCTCATTGACATAACCCATAAGAATCATAATCTGTAAGGTCTGATCTTATTTATTTATGCACCAAGGAATCTTTCTCACTCATTAGGACTTTTTTCCATTGTAGATAGGAAGAGAACATACTTATGCAAAGGTGTAAATTATTGATGCACTTGAAAAATTAAATTCTCATTAAAAATCAACTGTCACATTATGGGACAAGATAGAGTAGACACACTTCTCCCTATTCTTCCCACAAAGAACAACTAAAAACCCTACACATGATAGGTGAAGAGAAGAAATCAGACCAGCTAGGAACCTCAGGTGGAGAAGGCAATGGCAACCCACTTCAGTGTTCTTGCCTGGAGAATCCCAGGGACGGGGGAGCCTGGTGGGCCACTGTCTATGGGGTTGCAGAGTCGGACACGACTGAAGTGACTTAGCAGCAGCAGCAGCAGGAACCTCAGGACATGAAGTACAACACAGCAGTGAGTTCCTGGAATTTTTTTTCCCTACGTATATCCAAGACTAATGTGCAACAAAATCTAGCAACCCAGAAATGCCAATGGGTACATTTTAAAGAAAAGCCTCTTTCTGTAGCAAAAGAACCAGGATAAGATCACACACCTCAGTGTAATACAATAGGAAACTTTAGGCAATTATTGCCTTGCTCCAGCCAATCTTCACGGAAAAGAATGCAGCCTTACTTCACCCCTTGGTCCAAAATAACGGCTGAGTGGAGAGCATAGACTTCCATTTTACACCTGGCTGTAACAAGGCACATCTTCTCCTGAATCAGAGTGGTTTTAGATGAAGCCAAGTGGGGAGCTGGAATTTATCCTCCCTGGTGGTTCAGACGGTAAAGAATCTGCCTGCAATGCAAGAGACACAGGTTTGATCCCTTGGTTGGGAAGATCCCCTGGAGAAGGGAATGGCTACCTACTCCAGTATTCTTTCTTGGAGAATCCCATGGACAGAGGAGCCTGGTGGGCTACAGTCCATGGGGTTGCAAAGAGTCAGACATGACTGAGCAAC
>NW_011477686.1:17792-19838 GCF_000754665.1 Bison bison bison | reverse complement strand
TCTTGCTTTTTCCATGATCCAGCGCATGTTGGCAATTTGATCTCTGGTTCCTCTGCCTTTTCTAAAACCAGCTTGAATATCTTGAAGTTCACGGTTCACATATTAGGATTATATAAGCATATGCAAAACATCCAGTCTGGTTAGGACCGTACTGAGAATTTCTTGCCGAGGTTATGATTTAGTTATCTCCCTGAAAAATGATTGACGTTTACAACTGATATCAGCAGTTGCAGTAGAAATATTCAAAAATGTATTAACCCTCCTATATGTGTTCTACTAGTTTAGCTGGCAGTCAAGATGTTGCAAATGATATTCAATGATTTGTGAGTGAAGGTAATGTCTACTCATCCTATTAACTTCAGGACTTAGGAAGAGGAAGTGGATTGCATCATTATAATAAAATAACATATGAGGTAGGTCTAAGGGCCATACAGACAGCACTGTACTGTGTGAGATCGCACAATGAGTGACAGGTGACATCATGGAGCACACTCCTGGTGGAAATTTCTGGCAGAGGAGTACTCATTGATTCGTCTCCAGAAGGATCACTCCAATCTCACCTACTTCACACTGCAGCATATAAATAGATCTGGGGGTTTCTACTCCAAGAGTTAGGGAGTACACCTGGTCCCCTGACAGAGCACTGACAACCATGGAACAAACAGAAGGCTCTGCTCAATAGGCAGTGTGGGTTTTGGTCATCACAATACCAGCCACAAGCTTTAACAAAAAGACAATGGCCAACACACATGGCAGGTATCTATACTAAAAACAGTCCTCACACCAAAAATATTAGACATACACAGGCTGCATTAAGATTCTTCCACATAAAAACCTTCAAGACCAAAAATAACTGTTTATTCTAAATGCATATAGTCTGAAAAATAGAAGTTAAATGAACAAGCAGAGTAACCACTCCCAATTAAAAGATGAAGACAATTCTTATGAAGTTACAAACAATGAAACAGAAAACTTTAGGTTAATAGACACTGAGTTCAAAACAAGAGATAATGAAAATACTAAATGAATTAAGAAAGGTTATCAATAAAAATGCAGATTATTGTAAAAAAAAAAAAAGAACTAGAAACTATAAAGAAGAATCAAGAAAAACTAGCAAACTCATTTGCTGATTTGCAAAGCTGAGTTAAGGGCAATGAATATCAGACTGAATAATGCAGAAGACTGAACGAGTGATCTGGAAGATAGAATAATGAGAATAAGCCAATCAGAACATCAGAAAGAAAGACAAATAAAAAAGAAAGTAATATAAGAGACCTATGGAGTCATATAAGGAATGCCAATCTACACATCAGAAGAATCTTAGAAGAAAAAGAAATAAAAAAAGGTATTGAAAATATATTTGAAGAAATTATGGCTCAATGCATCCCAAACTTAAAGAAGGAAACAAACATTCAGGACAGGAAGTGCAGAGGGTCCCAAACAAATGAACCCAAACACATCTACCAAGACATACTATATTTAAAATTGCAAAAGTAAATGATAAAGAGAGGATTCCAAAAGCAATAAGAGAAAAGCAAAGAGTCAATCACAAGACAACCTCCATAAGGTTATCAGCTAATTTATCAATAGAAATGTTGCAGGCCAGAAGGGAGTGGTGGCAAGATATACTAAAAATTCTGAAAGGGGAAAATATATAAACCAGGATACACTACCAAGGAAAGTTACTGATTAGAATAGAAGGAGAGAAGAGATAATTTCTCAGACATGCAAAAGCTAAAAGAATACAGCAACACTAAACATATCCCCAAAGAAATATCAGAAAGTCTTCTCTAAATAGAAAAGAAACAAGAATTTGCAGGAAAGAGAAAAATCACAATTGGAAAGGAAATCACTTAAGACAGTACACAAATTAAAAAATCAAAATATTTTTGTGAAATCAATGTGAACAACAATGAACAGAGCAAACGTGAAGATGTAAAAGAGAATATCAAAATAATAAAATATTTAAAAAGCATAAAATGTGGGAGAGTAGAGTGAGAGGATGCAGTTTTTTTTTTTTTTTTTAGAATATGTTGAGCATATAGG
>NW_011477686.1:13489-16806 GCF_000754665.1 Bison bison bison | reverse complement strand
CTCTGTCATCTCCATCTCCTCCTGCCTTCAATCTTTCCCAGCATCAGGGGCTGTTCTAATGAGTCAGCTTTTCGCATCAGGTGGTCAAAGTATTAGAGCTTCAGCATCAGTCCTTCCAGTGAATATTGAGGACTGATTTCCTTTAGGATTGACTGATTTGATCTTCTTGCAGTCCAAGGGACTCTCAAGAGTCGTCTCCAAAATGACAGTTAAAAAGCATCAATTCTTTGGCACTCAGCTTTCTTTATGGTCCAACTCTCACATCCATACATGTCTACTGAAAAAACCATAGGTTTGACTAGATGGACCTTTGTCAACAAAGTAATATTTATGCTTCTTAATACCCCATGTATCTTGTCAAAGGGGCTTCCTTTACAGCTCAGTTGGTGAAGAATCTGCCTGCAATGCAGAAGTCCTGGGTTTGATTCCTGGGTTGGGAAGATCCCCTGGATACAGAAATGACAACCCACTCTGGTATTCTTGTCTGGAGAATCACATGGGCAGAGAAGCCTGACAGGCTACAGTCCATGGGGTTGCAAGAGTTGTATATGACTTAGTGACTAAACCACCACAGGTTGTCATAGTTTTTCTTCCAAGAAGCCAATGTCTTTTAATTTCATGGTTGCAATCACCATCTCCAGTGATTTTGGAGCCCAAGAAAATGAAGTGTGTCATTGTTTCCATTGTTTCTCCATCTATTTGCCATGAAGGGATGGGACCAGATATCATAATCTTTGTTTTTTGAATGTTGAGTTTTAAGTGAATTTTTTTCACGCCTCTTTCAGCTTTATCAAGAGGTTCTTTAGTTACTCTTTGCTTTCTGCTATAAGGGAGGTGTCATCTGTATATCTGAGGTTATTGATATTTCTCCTGGCAATCTTGATTCCATGTTGTGCTTCATCCAGCCTAGCATTTCATATGATGTACTCTGCATATAAGTTAAATAAGCAGGGTGACAATATACAGCCTTGACGACCCCTTTTCCAATTTGGAACCCATCCATTGTTTCATGTCCAATTCTAGCTATTGCTTCTTGACCTGCATACACATTTCACAGGAGGCAGGAAGCAGGTAAGGCGGTCTGGTCTTTCAGCAGCTCGTTGTGATCCACACAATCAAAGGCTTTAGCATCATCAATAAAGCAGAAGTAGATATTTTTCTGGAATTCTCTGACTTTTTCTATGATCCTACGGATGTTGACAATTTGATCTCATGTCCTTCAGCCTTTTCTAAATGCAGTATGAACATCTGGAAGTTTTCAATTCACATACTATTGAAGCCTAGCTTGGAGAATTTTGAGCCTTCCTTTGAAGTATGTGAAGTGAGTGCAATTGTGTGAAACACTGAACATTTTTTGTCATTGCCTTTCTTTGGCATGAGAATGAAAACTGATCTTTTCCAGTCCTGTGGCCATGGCTGAGCTTTCCAAATTTGATAACATATTGAGTGTAGCACTTTAACAGCATCATCTTTTAGGGTTTGAAATAGCTCAGCTGGAATTTCACCATCTCCACTAGCTTTGTAGTGATGCTTCCTAAGGCACACTTGACGTGACACTTCAGGATGTCTGGCTCCAGATGAGTGCTCACACCATTGGAGTTATCTGTGTCACTACTATCTTTTTTGTATAGTTCTTCTGTATATTCTTGTCACCTCTTCTTAATATCATCTGCTTCTGTTAGGTCCATACCATTTCAGTCCTTTATTGAGCCCATCTTTACATGAATTGTTCCCTTGGTATCTCTAATTTTCTTGAAGTTATCTCTAGTTTCTCCCTCCCATTCTATTGTTTGCCTGTATTTCTTTGCATTGATCACTTAAAGAAGGCTTTCTTATCTCTCCGTGATATTCTTTGGAACTTTGCATTCAGATGGGTATATCTTTCCTTTTCTCCTTTTGCATTTCACTTCTCTTCTTTTTTCAGCTATTTGTAAGGCCTCCTCAGACAATCATTTTACCTTTTTGCATTTCTTTTTCTTAGAGATGGTCTTGATCACTGCCTCCTGTACAATGTTGTGAACCTCCATCTATAGTTCTTCAGGCACTCTATCAGATCTAATCTCTTGAATCTATTTGTCAATTCTACTGTATAATTATAAGGGATTTGATTTAGGTCATAGCTGAATGAATGGTCTAGTGGTTTTCCCTACTTTCTTCAATTTAAGACTGAATTTTGCAATAAGGAGTTTCTGATCTGAGCGGCAGTCAGCTCCCAGTCTTGGATTTGCTGACTGTATAGGATTTCTCTATCTTCATCTGCAAAGAAAATAGTCAGTCTGACTTTAGTCTTAACCATGTGGTGATGTCCATGTGTAGAGTCTTCTCTGTGTTGTTGGAAGAGGGTGTTTGCTATGACAAGTGCATTCTTTTTTCAAAACTCTGTTAGCCTTTGCCCTGCTTCATTTTGTACTCCAAGGCCAAACTTTTTGCTACTCCAGGTATCTCCTGACTACCTACTTTTGCCTGCCAAACCCCATGATGAAAGGAATATCTTTTTTTGGTGTTAGTTCTAGAAGGTCTTGTATGTGTTCACAGAACAGGTAACTTCAGCTTTTTTGGCATTAGTGGTTGGGACATAGACTTGGATTACTCTGATACTGAATGGTTTGCCTGGAAATGAACCAAGATCATTCTGTCACTTTTGATATTACACTCAAGTACTGCATTTCAGAGTCTTTTGTTGATTTTTAGGGCTACTCCATTTCTTCTAAGAGATTCTTGCCCACAGTAGTAAATGTAGTGGTCATCTGAATTAAATTCATTCATTTTGGTCCATTTTAGTTCACTGATTCCTAAATAGTCGATGTCCACACCCTCTCAATAAAAAATAAAACTGAATATACATTCTTTTCAACAGTACATGGTATATTCTCTTAGGTTTACCACATGCTTGACTGGGAAACAAGCCTCAACCATCTTAAGAAGATAGAAATAATTTTTAGCATTTTGTTCTGTCCATAACAGCATGAAACTAGAAATTAACCACAGAAAAATAAACAAGAAAAAAGATTACATGAAGACTAAACAGCATGCTACTAAAAACCTAATGGATCAACCAAGAAGTCAAATAGCAAATTTTAAAAAACATTGAGAAAAAATACAATAAAAAGAAAACCTCCAAAATCAAAGGAACACAGCAAAAGCAGCTCATAGAGGGAAGTTCATAGTGATACTGGACCTCATAAAATAACAAGGAAAATCTCAAATAAACAACCTAAAACAATTAAGATAAGAAGAACTAACAAAACAAAAAATCAACTAAAGAGAGGAAATAATATCAGAGAGGAAATATAATAAAGATGAAGAAAACAATAGAA
>NW_011477686.1:8908-11379 GCF_000754665.1 Bison bison bison | reverse complement strand
ACTTTTATTCAACATAGTACTAGAAATTATAGCCACAATCATCACACAAGAAAAATAAATAAAATTATCCAAATTGGAAGGGAAGAGTTAAAACTGTCATATGCAATGATATGGACACCCTATATAGAAAACCCTAGACTCAACATAAAAAGTACTACAACTGATAAACAAATCCAGCAAGGTAGCAGGATACAAGATTAACATACAGAAATCTGTTACATTTCTTTGCATTAACAATGAAATATCAGAAAGGGAAAGTTAAAGTTCTCTTCTAAAATTACATCAAAAAATAAAATATGGATAAACCTGGCAAAGGAGATGAAAGAGTTATACATTAAGAACTGCAAAATATTGATAACATAAATTGAAGATTATTTTTAAAATGGAAAAATGTATCCTATTCTCTTGGATTGGAAGAATTAATATTGTTAAAATGGTCCTACTGCCCAAATAAATCTACAGACTTGAAGTGATCCCTATCAATTTACTCCTTGTAATTTTTCACAGAGCTAGAATAAATAAATGGAAATTTATATGGAACCATAAGAGCCCCAGTTTGCCAAGGTAATCCTGAGGGAAAAGAACAAAGTTGGAGACATAACCCTCTCATACTTTAGACAATACTGCAAAGCTATAGTAATCAAAAGTGTGGTATTGGCACAAAAACAGACATATGGATCAATGGAACAGAACGGAGAGCCCAGAAATAAACCCAGACACCTAGGTCAATCTTTGACAAAGGAGGCAAGAATATACAATGGAGAAAAGACAGTCTCTTCAGCAAGAGGTGTTGTTAAAGTTGGACAGCCACATGTAAATCAGTGAAGTTAGAATGAATCCTCACGTCATATAAACTCAAAATGGCTTAGACTTAAATATAAGACAGGACACCATAAAATTCCTAGAATATAAAATAGGCAAACCATTATCAGTCTCCCAAGGCAAGAAAAATAAAATTAAATCTGGACAAAGGAGGTCTAACCAAACTAATAAGGTTTTGTACAGCAAGGAAAACCATAAACAAAACAAAAAGGCCTATGGATTGAGAGAAATCATTTGCAAATCATGTGACCAACTGGGGATTAATTTCCAAAATATACAAACAGCTCATACAACTCAGTAACTCAAGAACAAACAACCCAGTCAGAAAATGGCCAGGATAACTAAATAGACATTTCTACAAAGAAGATGTACAAATGAGGCACATGAAAAAATGTTCAACATCACTAATTATTAACAAAATGCAAATCAAAATTACAATTAAATACAACATCACACAATTCAAAAGCATCGGTTCTTCAGCACTAAGCCTTCTTTATGATCCAACTCTCACATCTGTATATGACTTCTTCAAATTGTGGTGCTGGAGAAGACTCTTGAGAGTCCCTTGGACTGCAAGTAGATCCAACCAGTCATCCTAAAGATCAGTCCTGGGTGTTCATTGGAAGGACTGATGTTGAAGCTCCAAAACTTTGGCCACCTGATGCAAAGAGCTGACTCACTGGAAAAGACTCTGATGCTGGGCAAGTTTGAGGGCAGGCGGAGAAGTGGGTGACAGAGATTGAGATGGTTGGATGGTATCACCGACTCAATGGACATGAGTTTGAGCAAACTCCAGGAGATAGTGAAGAACAGGGGAGCCTGATGTGCTGCACTCCATAGGGTCACAAAGAGTCAGACAAAACCTAGTGACTGAAAAACAACTATATCACACAGGTCAGAATGATCATCATTAAAAAGTCTACACATATCAAATGCTGGAGAGACTGTGGAGAAAAAGAAATGGGAAGTGAACTGGTACAGCCACTATGGAGAACAGTATGGAGGGGCCTCAAAAAACTAAAAATAGAGTTTCCATATGAATCAGCAATACCACTCCTGGGCCTGTATTTGGAAAAAAAATTTTTTTAATTATACACATCCCTATGTTTGTATCAGCACTATTTCCAATATTTAAGAAATGGAAGCAACCTAAATGTTCATTGACTGATGAATGGATAAAGAATATCAATTAATACAACAGATTATTACTCAGCCATATAAAAAATATGAAACAATGTCATTTGCAGCTACATGGATGTGCCTAGGGATTATAATACTAAGAGAAGTAAATCAGAAAGAGAAAGTCAAATATCATAAGTTATCACTTATATGTGGAATAAAATGCAAATGAACTTATCTATGAAAGAGATGGACTTACTGATATAGAGAACAGACTTGTGGTTGCCAAAAGGGTGTGTGTGTGGGGGGGCGGGGTGTTGGATTGGGTATTTGAGACTAAGAAATGCAAGATTTTATACAGAACTGTTAAAGAGAGTCTTACTATATAGTGCAGGGAAACATATTCAATATCATGTGATAAACCATTATGGAAAAGAAAAAAAAAACACAGAAAATTATAGTTTGTATTGAAACAGGAATGCTGTGTACATAAGTCCCAGTACTTAAAGATAACTCATAGTGCATCAGCA
>NW_011477686.1:4409-5829 GCF_000754665.1 Bison bison bison | reverse complement strand
CTGTGGTCATGTATGGATGTGAGATTTGGACTGTGAAGAAAGCTGAGTGCCAAAGAATTGATGCTTCTGAACTGTGGTGTTGAATAAGACTCTTGAGAGTCCCTTCCACTGCAAGGAGATTCAACCAGTCCATTCTGAAGGAGATCAGCCCTGGGATTTCTTTGGAAGGCGTGATGCTAAAGCTGAAACTCCAGCATTTTGGCCACCTCATGCCAAGGGTTGACTCATTGGAAAAGATTCTGATGCTGGGAGGGATTGGGGGCAGGAGGAGAAAGGGACGATAGAGCATGATATGGCTGGATGGCATCACTGACTCAATGGACATGAGTTTGGGTGAACTCTGGGAGTTGATCATGGACAGGGAGTCCTTGCGTGCTGCGATTCATGGGGTCACAAAGAGTCGGACACAACTGAGCGACTGAACTGACCTGAACTGAAGGTTTGCTTATCAGAAGCTTTCATCATTCTTTGTCCCTGTATCCAAATGTTACCAATCACTTATTTTAATTGCAGTGTCTGAACTTGATCTTCTAGGACAGGAGCCACAGAACAGCTTAGATGCAGGAATAGGGATTATCTTCAGTATAGTAATGTAGTTAGGCATTAGGGTGCAAAGTCAGAGAGCCTTGGTTTTTAAGTCCAGCTTCACCAGTGATTAGTTGTATAGCCCAGAGAAAATTGCTTTTCTTCTTTAAATTTCATTTTTCCCCATCAGTAGAATGGGGCTGTAACATATCTCATTGGATTGTTATGAAAATTAAATGCCATTATTACATAGTAAAATATTTGCCACAAAGCCTAACAAATAGTGCTCAATAAATGTAAGTTTTTAGCTATTAACTATATTTGCTTGCTGACTTAACTTTATATTTACTTGTACTTCCATTTGAATCTATCAAAGTGCCTTTGTACATAGTATGCACTGATCAAATTATGTTTTAATATGCTCTAGACTTGCAGTTCGATGTGTTGTAAAAAGGCATTAGCTTCTTGAATTTATTTTTCTGATCTTTTGCTGTTAGTATAGAGAAATGCAACATATTTCTGTGTATTAATTTTGTAACCTGAAACTTTACCAAATTTACTGATGAGTTCATGTAATTTTCCAGTAACATCTTTAGGATCTTCTATGTATGGTGTTGGTGGTTTGGTCACTCAGCCGTGTCCAACTCTTGCGACCCCATGGACTGTAGCCTGCCAGGCTCCTCTGTCCATGGAATTCTCCAGGCAAGAATACTGTCATGGGTTGCCATTTCCTTCTCCATCTTCTGTGTATACTGTCATGTAATCTGCAAACAGTGGCAGTTTAACTTAATTTCCAGTTTGGGTTCCCTTCACTTATTTTTCTTCGATTGCCTAGCTAGGACTTAAAAAAAAAAAATATGTTGAGTAAAAGTGGAGAGAATGCAATCAAAATAAA
>NW_011477686.1:0-1065 GCF_000754665.1 Bison bison bison | reverse complement strand
AGCTGAGGGACTGAACTGAACTGAATGGTGTTAGGAAGTGTTCTGGTTTCATTTTTTACATGTAGTTGATCAGTTTTCCCAGCACTACTTGTTGAACAGACTTTTTTTTTTCCCCTCCATTTATGTCAAAGTGTCCAGAGATGAGTGAATTTATTTTCAAGCTTTCTATATTGTTCCATTGATCTATATTTCTGTTTTTGTGCCAGTACCATATTTTCTTGATGGCTGTGGTTTTGTAGTAGAGTCTGAATGCAGGAATGTTGTTTCCTACAGTTCCATCCTTTTTTCTCAAGATTGTTTTTGGTATTCAGGGTCTTTTCTGTTTCCATACTAATTGTGAAATTATTTGTTCTAAGTTTGTGAGAAATACCATCAGTGGTTTAATAGAGATTGCATTGAATCTGTAGATTGCCATGGATAATATAATAATTTTTAGTATATTGATTCTTCTAATCCAAGAACACGGTATATCTCTACATCTGTTTGTGTTCTCTTTGATTACTTTCATCAGTGTCTTATAGTTTTCTGTATACATTTCTTTTGTCTCTTTAGGTAAGTTTATTCCTAAGTATTTTTGTTGTTGTTGCTGCAATGGTGAATGGGATTGTTCCCTTAATTTTTGTTTCTGATTTTTCATTGTGAGTTTCTGTGTATTAATTTTATATCTTGTGACTTTACTATATTCATCTATCAGTCTAGAAATTTCCTGGTGGCATCGTTTTTAGTTTTTTATGTACAGAATCATGTCTTTTGCAAATAATGAGAGTTTTACTTCTTCTTTTCCCATATAGATTCCTTTTCTTTTCTTCCCCTCTGATTTTTGTGGCTAGATCTTCCCAAACTATTTTGAATAAGAGTGGTGAGAGTGGACACCTTTGTATTATTTCTGATTTTAAAGAAAATGCTTTCATGTTTTGGGAATTATAGGTAATGTTTACTGCTGATTTGTCATATATGGCCTTTATTATGTTAAGGTATGCTTATTTTATGTCTACTTTCTAGAGAGTATTTTTTTTTATTACAAATGAGTTGAATTTTGTCAAAGGATTTCTCAGCATCTATTGA
>NW_011477685.1:17108-18955 GCF_000754665.1 Bison bison bison | reverse complement strand
TTGGACAAGTAGCATTTCCCACCATCCCTAACATGGCTTTAGGCACACTGCTGTCTTGTCTTCAGTGCTACACCATGTTTATTTTGTTCCTTTGGTCCTTCCCTGTTTTTTGTTTTTCTTAACACAGAAGTGCTTCTCTCTGAACATTTGCATTCTATCCAGTCTTCAATACCCGATTAAAGCCCTTTTGCTTGGTCCTTTTGCCTCTCCTTGACTTTTCTCTCTTGTGGAGCTTGTAATCTATATCTGACCATTTGAACTTTCTGTCCTATGTCTTGATGTTATTTTAAGGATAGCAGTTGAGTCACTGACTTTACATGCTAGTTCTTACGAACCAACACAGATAAAGCAAATGACAGAAATCCAGTGGTGTAAGATTTTAAAATCTGCCCCTGGGAATTTCTGAATTAGCTCTCTTTAGGAAGAGAGAATAAAAGGGAAAGAGAGAAAAAAAAATCCCACCTCCAGGGGACAGTGAATACTTCAGAGTCTTTGGGCCAAAGGAGTTTTTAAAAGACAATCTAGTTCAGTCCCCTAAGATTTTAATCATCTCCACAGTATCTCCTGGCTATAGCTTTGAACAAACACATCTAGGGAAAGAGAATGCTGTACCCCTGAAAGCAGCTCATTATGAGCAGGGGTGGCTGTGGGACCTGGAAACTCGTTCAAGCATTTTGGGAGCTGCTGCCATATGCCTACCAGACCACAAGGCTAGAGGTAGATAAAGAGGAATAACAAGTGTCCCAGCTCACACAGTGCCCCACCCTCTTGTGAGCAGTAACCAAGTGAGAAAATAATTGACATTCGTACAATAAGAGAAATATTAATATTATGAATCTGAACAAAATGCCAGGACCTTGAGAGATAAGTAGGATTTTTAACAGGTAGAGATAAGAGGATAGAAAAAAGACATACCAGAGAGTCCAAAGGAGTACAGAGTCGGGAAGCCCTAAGCCGCATATGAGCAATGTTTAATTTAAACGCATGATAAGAGTTCCAGGGAAGGAAAACTGTTGCCTGCTGTGCCTCTAGTGATGTGATCCTGGTAGTCGCTGAGGTCACCCTAGTGTGTCACGTCTGTCCCCTTGGTTAGCCAGGACACAGTGAAAGCACTTTCACCATAACACTGGATAGTCCTGGGTGATTAGAGTCTTTCCATGTTTTGTTTTGTTAGATTAAATTTCAAGTGTCTTGTAGAGAGAGGTATTTCTAAATAGTGACTAAGCAACAGAACCTCCCTATATTTATATCCACAGACTGAGCTCTACTAAAAGACTTGAGAGCACTAGCCGCTCAGAACGTTGTGCTGTGTAAGAGCAGCAAGGATGAAATCTTTCTTATCACTGGAGACAGAAAGTCGTTTCGCAAGAAGATTGACTAATGTTCTAAATCCTGCCAGCAAGTCCACAACATACCACAGTTTCCCTTTTTGTTGAACTACACCACCATGAAGAATCATTTCTGCTAGCAGTGTTTTAGGCATTTTAACCCAGAACTTGGCAGCACATACTGTATGGTTTTGTAGTGATTAAGAAAAGCTTACAGTAAAAGATATGTCACTAAGTTTCCGTGCCTTGGTTATTTAGATACTCTGTGGTTTATTGCAACTTAAGCATTCATTTTCTGCCTCTCAGGACCACTTCTTGACCCCTATTTTTTTTTTCTCTAAGCTAGAATTCTTTGACTTTATTAACTTTTGATGGTCAACAAAGAATACAAGAATTAAATTTATTTGATTCTGATTTTTTGATGTCTTCATGGTTGAATGAGCTTTGGGGTTTATCTGACATTTAATAGGCAGTTTTAGCATTTGTCCAATACTAATTTATATGAATCTATACATAATT
>NW_011477685.1:15935-17008 GCF_000754665.1 Bison bison bison | reverse complement strand
TAACAAAATAGTTCTCCAAAGCATACAAATCCTAAATTCCTCAAAAGCAATCCATATGCACGGAATTATCTTTCATTTTTTGTAACTATCTCTGCACAAAGAACAGCAACATCTTAATGTATCTCCCCTTTGTCATTAAAAATCATAGAACAGACCATGTCTTACAGCCACAAGATCCCTTTTTCCTCCCACTCACCAATTAAATTTTATGTATTTAATTGAGAAGGGGCAACCCTTCCTACTCATTTGTAAGTAGTGTTATGGTATCTTCAATATGCTCTGGCCCTTCATCCATCATCTGTCATCCATCACCAAGTCCTTTCTGGAACTTCTTTCGTGTTTTCTGTGACATCATCAGATCCTGAGTTTTTATCCTACACTGATTGCTCCTTTTGTAGTCCTTTCATTGGGCCCATATTCTTGCAACCTTCTGGTTTTGAAATGGCCTCCAGGAAGTTATTTATCACTTTGGCGCTCATATGCATTCTCCCCCTCTCTTTTCATTCCAGGACCTCACCTTTTGCTTTATCTACACAAAGCTCTGAAGTGTCTAGTTTAAATCCTTTGCTTTGTCCCAACTCCTGTACCATAGCTTGTCTGCTCTTGGATATTTATATTTCAGAGTTGACTGTCTTATTCTTACTTCATATTCAATGTGTTCCAAAGCCTCCTTGTCCTCCAACCCAGCTTCTCTTACTCACTTCCTCGACTCTGTTCTTGGCACCACTATCCTTTCCATCATTTTGGGCACCCCTTCTGTTTTATCTTCTATAGCCAGTCAACAAATTCTTCTAACTTCTCCTTGGAGCTCTTTCCTCTCTTGTATGTCTGCCATCCCCAGGAAGGACCCTTAACCCCTTTGGCTAACCAGGTTTTAACCATCTTCCTAATGACCACCCTTTGGGGTCTCCCTTCATGTCCATCCCTTGTTTTTTTTTTAAGTTTTTTTAAGACTTGATTTTTTTAAAAATACTTCTTTCATCAGCTTGTTCTGCTCAAGACATTCAGTGGTCTATTGCCAGCCTCTCAAGCTCCCCTCCCCACCCCACACGTGTCTAGTCTCACCTTGTTGG
>NW_011477685.1:13329-14451 GCF_000754665.1 Bison bison bison | reverse complement strand
ATGCTAAGTTAAATGAGTCTCTTCAATGCAGGACTTATCAGAGCCTTTAGTATGCTAGCATGCACCATACATTTCCCAGAAGGATAAACAGCCTATGTCCCAACTTCCATGACCATTGATACTTTACCCCAGAGCATCTTGAAGACTAGTATTCTGTAAAACATTTTGGAAATTGCTGCCTAACCACAGTGCATCCTAGTATGCAGAATCTGAGTACAGCACTATGGAGTGCCCCTGAGTGTATTTTCAGTTTCAGTGAAAGAATGGGGCAAATAATGAATTAAAGGGTAATTGCATTCCCTAAGTTGGGTGAGATCCATTTATCTAAAGTGAAGATGAATGCTGAACAATAATCAAATAAATTAGGACTGTCTAGACAACCAGTCTGTCGAATTGAGGACAAATTAAAGTTAATTGCTAGTTTTTATCTGTTTATCATTTGAGACAGTTCTGTCTTTTTTAGCTTATCAAAGGGATTAGAAGATTTGGCATTTTCAAAAGCAGATAATTATTTCTCTGAAAGGAAGCACAAAATGCAGGTAGATATAGATAGATAGGTAGGTAGATAGATAACAAGAATGGTTTTATCATGTGTATGTATGTAGAAAATGTACTAGTAGTATTAAGAATCTTTTAACTTACCTGGGCATAAAGGTTTAAATGACCAGGCGCTCTATCCTTGTCAGTATCTCTTAGTTGCTTGAGATAAATATAATCTAAGTAGCTTTGGAAACTTGCCTGTTGCCCTCATACAGGTGAGCACGGTTTTGTTTTCTTGGTATGTAGTTCCTCTGTTCATTGCAACAAGCGTTTGAGCACCTGCAACACAGCAGGCTCCATTCCAGGGATGCAAAGGTGTATAACACATATTAGACACTAGTCAAGAGGCAGATCTCTGGGCAGGAGGTTATGTTTCCTTGGACAAGGGCAAAGGGCCACAATGGTTTGGACAAGAGTGGCTATGACTGCAGTGGTGGGAAGCAGCAGATGTATAGAGAGTACCAGGTGGTGATGTGTGATAAGAAAAAAAATACAGCAGGGTAACAGATTGTGAGAGATGATCACTTGTCCATACTGAAAGTGGGGTCACTGGACATTTTTCATGAGGAATATGCTACATTT
>NW_011477685.1:11963-13229 GCF_000754665.1 Bison bison bison | reverse complement strand
AATGTTGAGGTTTAAGCCAACTTTTTCACTCTCCTCTTTCACTTTCATTAAGAGGCTCTTTAGATCTTCTTCACTTTCTGCCATAAGGGTGGTGTCATCTGCATATCTGAGGTTACTGCCATTTCTCCTGGCAATCTTGATACCAGCTTGTGGTTCATCCAAATAGAACAGTGAACCTGCCTATTTTGAAAAGAAAGAACTTGGGGAGAGAACGTTGGTGAAGAAAATGGAAGGCTGTGGTGGTCAATGTGATTTTTAAATACTAATATTGGTATTTACAGATTTTATGTATTGAATTGAAGCCATCAGTGTTAAATATACATTTCAATTTAATATGCATTTGTAATAACAAATAAGGTCATTGGTCATTGAAGACATCTGACAAAATTCAGACCCAAATGGAAGAGTTAAGTTATGTTAGTCCATTTATCTATCCAGTGACCATGTGAGGCTTAGGACCCCTCTATGTAGCAGGGATTACAACTATGATCCTGAAGTGCCCTTGATGTTTGAGGCTAGTTCAGTGGTGACACAAAAAGGAGAAGGAAATGACAGGCAGGGAAGTGTTTCATGGTGGAAATAATGCTTGACAGAAGTGCTGTGGATCTTGGATGAATTCTGAAATGTAACAAGAATGACCTTTCAGGTGACTTTTTTTTCAGATTAAATTAATTGTTAGCTGTGGCCTAAGTTAAAAACCTTTTTCTTGCATGTCCTGCATGTATTCTTCACTCACTTATTTATTTATTTATTCAGTAAATATTGATTGAATGCTCAATATGTGCTTTGAACAAAATTTATGGTTTTAGCTTTTTTCTTTCTTTGGGAACATTGCTTCTAGAACTTCAGTATGAACTGATGTTTGATTGTACTTTTTTCCTTGTAGTATTTGATCCAAGAATCCAAAAGTGCCATTATGTAAGAATTCATTGGTCAGAGAACACTTCACTGAATAATAGAAAATTAATAAAATATTTAATATGTGATGTACACTATACACATTCATAGGTGGTGATGAACGTCAAAGTTGAAGAAAAATCCCACTTTAATAAATAAACAGGAAGAACTAGGAGAGCCAGCAGAACATAAACAATAGCTACACTAAAGCTTTGCTTCAACCCTTAGCTTGTGCTCTAGGCATTGTTCACTTGGGACCCTGCTTAGGTGAGTTTATTACTAAATATTTGCGAATATTTTAAGAAATGAAACCAAGATTTCCCAAAGTGTATTTTTTTAGATGTGATTTTTTTTTTAGGCAAAAGGTGG
>NW_011477685.1:10090-11863 GCF_000754665.1 Bison bison bison | reverse complement strand
CCATTTGTTGTAGAAGGAAAATCAATAATTGAACTGGAAAGGGTAGCACAAGTCAAATGGAAAAATTTCATCTTTTCCTAATGTGAATGTACTTGAAGAAGTAAGGTAAAAAAAAGGGCCCTTGCTGAGGAGGTAGAGAAGGCAGGTATGAAGCTAGGTTCCACAGTTACAGATTTATAGCCCAGGAAGCAAAGGGCCATTTCCTCAAAGGCTCCGTTGCTGATATTAATTCCTTCTCCAGGTGTGCTGTGTGGCTTAAATCATTTCCTATTCCATTTCTATGGGGAGGAGCCATTTCAGGACATCAGAGGCACTGCTGAATCTATGGAAGCACAGTTTCCATGGGCAGTGGCTGTAAGAAGCTGGAGGTTGGTTTGAGGTTGCTATGGCAACACTGATGCTGGCTGCATACATCATCTCACCCAGGCTTTCCTGATCTAATAACCAGGATTAACAATTGCCTGAACTCTCATATGAGGTGTGCTTTTAGCAGACTTGAGTTTTTTTTAAGCCTCTCTAATAAATCCATTAACCTATTTTATTTTGGTTTCTCTAAAACCCAAATGGTTGAAGAGAGAGAAACCAGAAAAGAAATTGTATTGTTTTAAGCTCATCATCCTTATTTAAAATACTTAATTGCAAAGTGATTAAAGATTCCCTTCTGCCGTTTTCTCTTTTTTGGGATTTTTGCATTTTGAAACTGATCAGATCCTTATATACATAATAGGGCTTTAACAAATTCTGTGCATTTAGTTTCTCCACAGAAGACCACTGTCACAGAAAACCTACTACTGTGACAGAAAACCACTGGAAATTTGGGAGTTTGGGGCTCTTTCCCTCCTAATGAACTTGGTTTGCCACGATTTGGGAGAGGAAGAGCTCTTGGTGCAGGTGCATAAATATTTTACCAGTGCCCCCCTTAGATCTCTTTCTTCAGACATGCCCATGGGAGGTTCACAGGCTAGACACTAGGACACTTAAGAGTCTAGGATATCAATGAATCTCATACACTTGCAAGTTCAATAGATTGCCTCTGCAAGACTTGTTTTTCCTTCCCATCTCTGACAGGAGTCCAGGAATCTATAGATCTAACAGCATGTGTTGGAGCCAGCTTCTACTGTCTTGAAAGGACTGAGCCTGATCAAACATATGTCTTCCCAGTTTCACGTTCAGTGATATCACACTGGTAGCTTGTAATCACACTGGTGATTCCAAATCAGCCATGATGAGAGTGTATATATATCATGGAGATACAAATGTTGCAAATCAAGTGTCCTCTCCATGGCCTGAGGCCAGGGATGGTTGTTAACCATTTACTAGCCTACCACTATTAAAACCCTTTTCCCTATCTTGAAGGTTGGGAGGGGTGCCAGGAGAGGTGGGTGGGAAGCTGGCTTCTTTTATTGCCCTAGATTTCATGTGGCCATTAAACTATAGAAAATGAATGACAGGAAGAGCTATCATGCACAATAGTCTTAGCTTTGGCAAACCTGTGTATCTCTGGAACAAAATGAAATAGGTTTAATATGACATTTTCTCTAACAAATATGAAAATAAAAAATTTGATTTTAAAATTTATTTTTATTAGCTACATTGTATTTGATAACTTACCTTCAGACTTAAAAATCTTTTCTTTTCTAACAATTTTATCCCATTTATCAAAAAAAAAACACCCAACTTCTATTTATTGATTTTGAAATATATGTCAAAAGCCCTTAAACTAATCTGTGGAGTTGACATTTGAGAGATGATTTTTTCCCATAGGTGATTATT
>NW_011477685.1:8194-8903 GCF_000754665.1 Bison bison bison | reverse complement strand
AAGACCTACTCTCTTTCTTATCTAATAAACGTGCCGACTTGACTTGCTGATAACAATTGGTGTAGTTTATAGGCAGACATGTAGTCCAAGCAGGATCAGAAGTTGGTCAGAGGCCTGCTCCCCTACTTCTGAAGCCTGAACAAGACTGCTTCCATTTTAATTTCCCTAACAGACCTTTTGAAAACCATTTTTTCTGGAATCTCTTTGAAACGTTTTAAACATGTTACTTATTTCTCAAACTAAGAGCTCAAACTTTTTTGGCCCTTGCTGAGATAGGGCCAATCATTTTCCTGTAATGTAGAAACCTTCCCCTCACCCCCAAGCTTTTTAATTTTGTTTATATCCTTAAATGCCAAAGTGCAAAATGACCTTTGTTACTGGTGTGCTCATTTGTCCTGGCTCAGCTAGCTCTGCTTCCCCTACCTCCTTTAGCCTCTGGAGTAGTGTTTATTTACTACTGTCACTGAACCCCACTCATCAAGCTTGTTTAGAATTACACATTAGATTCTACTTTATTGAGGCTCCAGCTTTATAAGTTAGGGTGTAAGAAATAAAAATTTTCACTTTTTAGGAGACTTTGTTGTGGGCATATCAGGCACTTGGTTTCCTTATCGGGAATATGGGGGTAATAAAATCTATTCTGAAGAAAGACTGAAAGGCAACAGGAAAGGCACCTGAAATTGATCTGTAGGATGTGAAGCACTAAACC
>NW_011477685.1:4728-8094 GCF_000754665.1 Bison bison bison | reverse complement strand
ACTGGGAAGAAATTAAACTTTTTGCATCTGAGTTTCTCTGCTTTTCAATATAGAGCAGTGCTTTGAGCCTAAAAAATGTTCATATCTTTTGTCCTAGTAATCTCCCTTCTAGGATGTAATCCTACAGAAATAAACATAACAAAGATTTATGCATAAATATGTTTTTCATCACACCTTCATCCTTTTTCTTTTCTTATGATGGTCAGCAGAAGAGGCCTTTGGCTCTGTCCCAGAAAACACATTGTACCAAAGTTTGCAGACATTGGCTCACATTTATTTAAACTGTCACGGGATGCCTTTTTTTGTGAGTAGATTCCAAATATTTGTTGCATACTTAAATCTTGGATGGATGTCAGTAATGCAACAGTACATTGTACTTGAAGGAGTCAAAGGTGCATACAAACATTAGCAGAGAGCAGCGCTGGATATTATGGTTTAGCCTTCCTGCATTTTAGATCTTATAGACGCAAACTCATCCTTGATTCTGGGTATGTGTATTTTATACCATTCTCTGTATCAACAAAGTACCATGTCAGTCTGGGTCCTCTGAGAGCAGACATCAAAACAGAACTAGCCATGTTTAGAAGTTTATTATAGGAAAAGCTGGTGAAGGATAAAGGGGGAGAGAGAGCAGGAGCAGGCAAGTTGTTTTTTAAAAAATGAAAGAAACCAGGTACTCCTGTATGATTTCCTACAATCTAGATTTTGTTGATTGCATCCCAGTGATATTATTTAACATGTCCTTCTGGCCCCTAAGTGTCATAGCTAGAGGCTAGATCACCTTAGAATTTAGTTTGGTTGCTTTTTCCCTTTCTCCCCTCCCTTCCTTCCTTCCTTTCTTCCTAATTACTTCATACATGGTGGTATGCACTTCCTTTAAAAGACTGCTAATATCTGGTTATCTGTCTCTTGTGTGCGTCCTGTTAGCATCTGTTGACAATCATTGCACTATATCTATTAATTCCTTAAAGGTTGCAAAATGTTGATATTCTAATTATTTCTGTCTTCACTTATTAGCTAGCATACTTTTATACAGTGAAATCTCTCTTTGTTAGCTACCTGGTTACTCTGAGGTTCAGTGCAAAATGAGAAGATAGGATGAATGCCAAATTCTTTTTTTTTTTTTTAATAAATTGATTCCTTAGTATTTTCCAAAGGTGACCAATGAGAGTTTTTATTTATTTATTATTATTATGAGTGAATTTAAGCCATTACAGCTGGGGGGTTGTTGTTGTTATTGTTTTGGCCATGCTGCACAGCTTGCTAGGATCTCAGTTACCCAACAAGGGATTAAACCTGGGGCATTGCAGTGAACGCCCAGATTCCTAAACACTAGGCCACCAGGGAACTCCCTGCAGTTGTTTTTATTTGATACTCAAACTGTTCCATCTTTGGCCAGTGGGAGTTCTTATAGAGAGGTTTCTGAGCCGTTTTGTCACGATCCTAGTGGTCTCTGTTAGCCTCCTTGCTCTCTGTTATGATTTGATGTTCCAGACCCATCTTATACATTTCCTGCCCCAGATTTCTACTTAGTCTCATTGTTCTTACATCTGAATTTCCTTATTCCTAGGCCCCAAATCCTGGATCACAGTGATAGCAACCTGATTACTCATTTGCTTTGTTTCACATTACATACATAAGGGCCTCAAAATAACAATTCTAAACCCACAAAATGATTACTGATTAAAATGTTTGCAGTTCTTTTCTGTTTTTAGGATATATACCATTAGAAATGAACTGTCAAGTTACTGGGCTTTAAAATCACTAAGAACAGTTCCTCTTCTTAACTACTTGTACACATATTTAGGTATCATTTTATTAATCTTATCTCTGGTGTCATTCTTATTTCTCTTTCACCCTAATATTCTGACATTTTTTTCTCCTTGAAGTATGTTTATCTATGTAGTCTGCTTCATGTTTTTTTTGTAATAGAGGAGTATAAAGATAACTAGGTATGAGACAGAAATTGAAGTACAAAAAAGGTAGATTTAAAAATGTGTATACACGCCCTTTTTTCCTTACTCTGTGAGCTGAGAGGTCTTAGAAACATGATTCTCTAGTAGCAGTGGGCATGCTTAGAGCCCAGATCTTGGTTTCTAAAACTGTTCTCTAATAAAAGGAACCAGTGCTCACTGGAGAAATAGCTGATTGTAGGGCCGGGCAGAGAAAGATGAGCCTGGTGCATCTTGTGATACTAGAAAGTAACGAAGTCCTCAAATACATGCATACACACAAAATGCTAAGTGGTCAAAGCTGAAACAATTTGAGCAACAAAATAAGTAACATAATATTGGATTATAACCGAAACTACAAAACAACTGTCTATGAATCCATAAGGATTTAAGTAAATGGTTAAATAAATAAATAATTGGGGGAGAAGAGACAAATGTCCTGTGCAGATGAATTTCAAATAATTTATGCCCTCAGAAAAGGGCATGGCAACCCACTCCAGTATTCATGCCTGGAGAATCCCCATGGACAGAAGAGCCTGACGGGCTACAGTCCATGGGGTCACGAAGAGTTGGACACGACTGAGCAACTAAGCACTCCACCCTCGAGGAAGTAGGACATAACTCTCTACTTCTTAAGTGCAGACTTTACATAGACTTCCTTCCAAAGAGTATAGCACGGGAGGGGAGAGAAAAGAGTAGCTTTACAGTGGAGAAACCTGGCCAAACACTACCTCAGCCTCAGTGATCGAGATTAACATCAGTGATAAGTCATGTTCATGCACCCTTGATATAATGTTAATCTACAACATTTGCCTCTACTTTTCTGGTATTAACTATATTGGGGTTTTTTTGTTTGTTTCTTTCATTTTGTTTGATTTGGTTTCTTACCACTTGGCTTGTGGAATCTTAGTTCCCCAACCAGGGATTGAACCTGGGCCACGGCAGTGCAACCAATGAGTCCTAACCACTGGACCACCAGAGAATTCCCTTACTATACTGCATTTAAAAATCTACTTTTTATGAACGTTTTTATTTATGAGTGAAAGCCTGTACACAGCTTTGAGCAAATACATAAAGTATGAAACGTGGTTCCTGCCTTTGGTAATTTTTAATCTAGTTAGGAAAACAAGATCTAGCTAGCATGTAATCCAGATATAAATAATCAGAGGTCATTATAGGGGGGTTTAAATTGAGTAAAGTACAGAGATACTGTGGGCTGGTGTGAGGTAGGGCGAGTTTCCAGGAAAACACTTCTGTTTATACAGTCAGGATTTCTAGAAGAGGGGGATGATAAGGGTTGATTGAGGGGTTCAACAGATTCTTTTGCGTATGATTTGATTATCACCAAACCCATATATATATATATATTTTTTTTAAATTATTACATTTTAACCAACCTTATGATAGATAATAA
>NW_011477685.1:0-1497 GCF_000754665.1 Bison bison bison | reverse complement strand
GTATTGAGTATGATACTAAAATTCCCTTTCAGAATGTGAGAAATTAACTCTGAAATGCTGAGAAACTAGGACTTGACATCTATAAGATTTCAAATGAATTCAAATGAATAGAAGGGGTAAAAAGGGCTTTACAAAGCAGGGACAGAAATGGTATTTAATCAGAAACTGAACCGAACGTTGTTACAGTTGCTTCTACTAGCATAATCAATTAGAGTGTGGAGAGGAGATGCCATAAAAATTACTCTGAATCTTTAACTACTGAAATATCAAATTTGATATTGTCCCTTGGCAGTGGTTCAGCTACATCTTCTATTCATTCAAAACTTCCCAGTTTGTGCTAGCATGATTCCCCCATAATTCTTCAGGACCAAATGAATGAAGTTGAAATGCATGCAAGGCTACCACAGGGATGGTGTATTAGTTTTCCTAATATGGTTGTGTGTTGGTGGCCTCTTCAAAGGACCACAGGGATGGTGTATTGGTTTTCCTAATATGGTCCTGTGTTGGTGGCCTCTTCAAAGGCTGAGTTGTTGTTCAGTCACTCAGTTGTGTCCGACTCTTTGCAACCCCATGGACTGCAGCACACCAGGCTTCCCTGTCCTTCACCATCTCCCAGAGCTTGCTCAAACTCATGTCCCCATTGAGTCAATGATGCCATCCAACCATCTCATCCTCTGTCATCCCCTTCTCCTCCTGCCTTCAATCTTTCCCAGAGTAATGAGATCCAAGCTGAGATCCTAAAGACTGAAGGGCAGCATAGCAGAACATGGTGTTACAGTTCTACTGTCTTCCTGCTGAAGCTGGGGCATCTCCTTTCCAGTGTTTTCACTTTGTAAAGAAAGATTCTGTAACGTCTCATTCTTTTTACTGCTTCACTTAGGATTATTTACTTTAAATAGTGTCAGCATTCTAAAGACATCCTGTTTAGAAACTCCCAGGAGTTCTCTTGCTGTCTTAGTTAAATTTATTGGACTTCTGACTTCAGTTTTGTTCTTCACAGTTTAATAAGGATGTTGGAGACTGGAGAAGGTTTGGAGCACAACACCAGTAGTTAGTAAAAGGGAAGATTAGGTTATGCGAGGGACAGAAATCAGAGAAATACTTCATTTCTGCTGTTATAGCAGAATGACTGACTGTCCCTCTTAAAATAAGTAAAATGCTGAATAAAATATATTGTGCTACCTTGAAGTGAGAAAATTGCAGATCTCCTGGATGTTAAACATACATCTCAGACCTAACACATCCAAACTGAATTTCTTGTGTTCCTCATCAAGAACACTATTCCTGCAGCCTTCCCCATAAGGGAGGATGGCAACTCCCCCAAACACCTGGAATCATGTTTAACCCCATAGGCCCTACATTCATTCTGTCAGGAAATTCTTTTGGCTCTGCCTTCAAAATATATCCAGAATTCAACCTTACCCTCCACTTCCAGGGCTACCACCTGGTAGCAGCCACAATCATCTCTAGGGAAAGTGAAAGTGTTAGTCGCTCAGT
>NW_011477684.1:183091-187599 GCF_000754665.1 Bison bison bison | reverse complement strand
ATTCGAATGTTGTAGCATTTAATATTGTCCTGGAGGTCTCTGAGATTGTCCTCATTTCTTTTAATTCATTTTTCTTTTATCCTCTCTGATTCATTTATTTCTACCATTCTATCTTCTAATTCACTAATCCTATCTTCTGCCTCTGTTATTCTACTATTTGTTGCCTCCAGAGTGTTTTTAATTTCATTTATTGCATTATTCATTTCATATTGACTCTCTTTTATTTCTTCTAGGTCCTTGTTAAACCTTTCTTGCTATCTTCTCAATCTTTGTCTCCAAGCTATTTATCTGTGATTCCATTTTGATTTCAAGATTTTGGATCAATTTCACTATCATTATTCCGAATTCTTTATCAGGTAGATTCCCTATCTCTTCCTCTTTTGTTTGGTTTGGTGGGCTTTTATCCTGTTCCTTTGTCTGCTGGGTATTCCTCTGTCTCTTCATTTTGTTTAAATTGCTGAGTTTGGGGTGTCCTTTCTGTATTCTGGCAGTTTGTGGAGTTCTCTTTATTGTGGTGTTTCCTCGCTCTGTGTGGGTTTGTACAGGTGGCTTGTCAAGGTTTCTTGGTTAGGGAAGCTTGTATCAGTGTTCTGGTGAGTGGAGCTGTATTTCTTCTCCCTCCTTTCGAAGACTTGTGTTGCTTTTCTGGGTGCCTTACGTCCTCTGCCGGCATTCAGAAGTTGTTTTGTGGAATTTACTCGGCGTTTAAATGTTCTTCTGATGAATTTGTGGGGGAGAATGTGTTCTCCCCGTCCTACTCCTCCGCCATCTTAGCTCCTCCCCCCTGGGGACTAGTTTTCTTGTAAGCTTGAAGACTGGATCTTCTCAAAGTTGCTAAGCCTAGCAAATTGAATCTAAAGTACTCCCTGGTCATTAGAAATGCATTGGCTGAGGAAGGCATGCAGTGCTCCCATGCCCCTCCCTGCAGAAGGCAGCAGAATGCCTTTCACCATTCACTAAGTAACAATTGTATCTCTGCTGAGGACTTGGGGAGTTGGGAACACACTGTATTATGTCTTGATTTTTCATATTTCCATATATGTGTGTGCTGCTGCTGCTGCTGTTTCGTTGCTAAGTCATGTCCAACTCTTTGTGATGCCATGGACTGTAGCTCACCAGGCTCCACTGTCCATGGGATTTCAATACTGGAGTGGGTTGCCATTTCCTTCTCTAGGGGATCTTCCCAACCCAGGGATGGAACCAGCATATATGGCATCTCCTGCTTGGCAGGTGGATTATTTACCACTGAGCCAACTGGGAAGCCTATGTATCTGTGTATCTTCTGCAATTGGGGAAAACAAACAAACAAACAAACAAACTTTTGTATCTTGTGCCTGTTGGTTTATCTCAGCTTTATTCCTGGTGATACCCAAGCAGAAGTCAGGACTGCTAATATATGGCCCATACCCCCATCTAGCCTCATTACCTGCATTCTCTTTCAAGTACCCTGCATTCTACCTTCTCTGCTTATTTTCTATTTGGAAAATAGTTTGTCTTTTCATATCTTTGTGCTGAAGTGCATACCCTTCCCCCAGTTTGAAAAGCCTATCTTCCTTGGCCTCCCTTACACTCTATTTTCATTCCCTTTTCAAATAGGACTTTATACCACACTGCTAGGAGAAGTATTTAAACAGTGAAGCCCAACATGAGTCCCCAGGCAGAATGCAGGAACTGAACAGAGAAGTGGACTTTGAGTATTAAGTATGCTATCGGTATAAAGAGTTCTTCAAAAAGCAAAATAAATTATGAATGCTAGAATTTGAATTATGACTCTGGTTTACTATTTTGTAACCTATGCACCCTAATTTCATCTATAAAATATAGATGTAATAATGGTAGTTAAGTTCAGAGGGTTGTGAAAATTGAAAGAGATTTTTGAAAAATGTTTAGCACGGTGCTTGGAATATAACAGAGTTTCACAAATCTAACTAATCTTGGGTCTTTTGTTTTCCTTTTAGCATGCACTCTCTATTCTAACCCCTTAAGTATCCTCTGAGGATTTGAAGAAATGAAGACTCTTTAACCATTAGGCATCTGTCTCTCTCTGAAATCTGGAACACTCTAGGGACCAGAGCACAGATAAAAGTCTGTCTCTGGAGGAGTTACAGTGTTTGGCTGCTGGGTGGAGGCCAAGGGAAACTGGGGTGTCCAGGGGAAAAGAAGGATGATAGAGAATCTAAACGGGGAAGAGGGCCTCTAATGGGAGGTCTTTGAAAGAGACAGCACTCCTCACTATGCCTCTGTGTTGTTCATATTTGATCTTGTGTTGCTCCTTCTGATGGCTTCTGTATAAATCCCCCTTCTTTTGAGTGAAAGAAATATGGACCACCATAGGAAGTCAAATAGAGAAAACTCCAGGGATGTGAGTAACTAACCTGGGGACTGGGTGTTGGGCTTGACAAAGTCTCAAAGCCAGGGTCACCCTAGAAAGGATATAAGCCTTCAGTGTGTTAGTCACTCAGTTGTGTTTGACTCTTTGCAAACCCATGGACTGTAGCTCTCCAGGTTCCTCTGTCCATGAGATTCTCTAGGCAATAATATTGGAATGGGTTGCCATTTCCTTCTTCAGGGGATCTTCTAGACACAGGAATAGAACTCAGATCTCCTGCACTGTAGGCGGATTCTTTACTCTCTGAGCAACCAGAGAAGACCATGAGCCCTCAACCCAACTAAAAAGGGCTGGCCAGGACTAGTGGGTACTGCTCATACCAAGATCACATCTGGAAGTGATGGGACAATTAGGGAAGGAGAAAGAACAGGAATACATGACTACTTTGGTTCAAAACTGAGAGAGGAAGGGGTAAGTCTAACCTTGAGGTGATGGAGAGAGGGTTTTCAGGGACTAGGGGGGGTTTGAGAGAATAGAAACTGAGCAGTAGGGCTGATTGGGAGCACGTGCTTTTGGTCATAGAGGGGAGGCATTGTTTATCATAAACACAAAGGTTCCATTCGACTGAATTATGCATTACTACTTTTACCTTTTGATGTTGTTCAGTCACTAAGTCCTGTCTGACTCTTTGCAACCCCATGGACTCTAACCTGCCCAGCTCCTCTGTGTGTGGGATTTCCCAGGCAAGAATAGTGTAATGGATTGCCATTTCCTTCTCCTGGGGATCTTTTTGGACCAGGGATCGATCAAAGACTCTGCTCCTGCATTGGTGGGTAGATTTCTTATCACTGAGCCACTACAGAAGCATGCTTTTACCTTTAAGACAATTTTAATTTGAATTACTTCCCATCCTTTAAATAGGAATAAAAAAATCTTCATATACCCTATGATTTAGTTAAGTGACTTGTTTTAGTTTTTCTCTAGTAATTGACTTTCCAGATCTTCCTGTGAATGTCTCTACAACGTTGAAGGCAGAGATAGGTTCTGGGCTGGAAATTGGCTAGACCTTCCTGAAGAATAGTGCACTTCAACAACCAGAAAGCAATTGTGTCTGTATATTGATCTGGGTAGTGGTCATGAGGATGTGTTTATGTGCTGACCTTATAAAACTTTATCAACTACACATCTTCTGTGCATTTTACAGTATGTGTATCACATGCTGTGTGCTCAGTAAGTAGCTCAGTTGTGCCTGACTCTTTCAGACCCCATGCACTATAACCCACCAGGCTCCTCTCCATGAGAATTTTCCAGGCAAGAATACTGGAGTGAGTTGTCATTTCCTATTCCAGTGGATCTTCCCAACCCAGGGATTGAACCCACATCTCTTGCATCTCCTGCATTGGCAGGCAGATTTTTTACCACTGTGCCACCTGGGAAGACCATGTATATCATATTTAAAAAACTTAACCAATATTAGAGACCAAGCGGTAATGTTAAGTGTTTGGATAGGTCAAGTAAAATAAAGACTGAAAAGAAAACACTGGATTGCCAATATGTCATTGATGGAGATGACTGCTGAACTTAGCAAGAAAAATTTCAGTAACAGTAGATTGAAGAATAAAAAAAAGACCAACCAAATCAATTGTCCTGTCACTTGAAAGGACTAATAAGGTATGTAAACATCTAGCAGTGCTAATCAAGAAAAGGAATGAGGGGGAGATAAATCTCTCAAAAGAATGAAAGGTATGACTATAATTTGAAAGATGGGCAAATACTAGCTCAGGCTGCCCATAGAAGAAAGGAAGATTTATACAGAGCAGAGATGCAGAGAGGAAGACCTTGGATGAGAGGTGAGTTAGTTCAGTTCAGTCGCTCAATCATGTCCGACTCTTTGCGACCCCATGAATCACAGCACGCCAGGCCTCCCTGTCCATCACCAACTCCTGGAGTTCACCCAGACTCACGTCCATCGAGTCAGTGATGCCATCCAGCCATCTCATCCTCTGTCGTCCCCTTCTACTATTGCCCCCAATCCCTCCCAGCATCAGAGTCTTTTCCAATGAGTCAACTCTTCGCATGAGGTGGCCAAAGTACTGGAGTTTCAGTTTTAGCATCATTCCTTCCAAAGAAATCTCAGGGCTGATCTCCTTCAGAATGGACTGGTTGGATCTCCTTGCAG
>NW_011477684.1:181772-182991 GCF_000754665.1 Bison bison bison | reverse complement strand
TTCCTTCCAAGGAGTAAACGTCTTTTAATTTCATGGCTGCAGTCACCATCTGCAGTGATTTTGGAGCCCCAAAAAATAAAGTCTGACACTGTTTCCACTGTTTCCCCATCTATTTCCCATGAAGTGATGGGACTGGAGGTGAGTTAAGGGAGGAAGAATTCTGGTTCCTCAAACTCTTTTTTGATTCTTTGAGGAATGATGCTCAACCTTGAGTTTGTGGCATCCAGGAAACACACAGCAATCTTAAAGATATCCTGAAAAACTTTTTTTTTTTTTTTAAACTCTGCATTATTTTTCTACTTTGAAAAGCTTTCCCTTCTCCTCTCATGATCTATCACTGAAGATGTTTCACCCAGTGGCTAGACACAGCAAGGCTCTCTGATCATGAAACATAGCTCACTACATCATTCTGTTTCATTATAAGGCATTTCTTATGTTCAGGGTTTTAGTTTGTTTGTCTGTTTAAACAAAGACCACAATTTGCAATCACATCTCAGAAATGTGGCTTTTTAAAAAACTTCAGAGGTCTCTCATCAAGGCTGCTGTTGGCACCTCAGTGTGGAATCAGTTAGTGGTAGGCACTCTAGGGGATAAATGGAAGGGTAACATATATTTACGTGTTACCTGGTTAGACTTGAGAACCAGGTAAGTGATTGTCTAATGAAATATAATTTTAGTTGCTTCGTTGTGTCTGACCCTTTGTGACCTCATGGACTGTAACCTGCCAGGTTCCTCTGTCTATGAGATTTACCCCTTCTCTAGGGGATCTTCCTGACCCAGGGATCAAACCTGGGTCTCCTACATTGCAGGTGGATTCTTTACTGTCTAACCCATGAGGGAAGCCCAATGCTCGTTTAGTGCTTGGCTAAAAAAGAAAATGGTACAGTAGCTGATTGAATTCTGAAACCAGTACTCCATCAATCTTACCTACTCAAATCTTTAGGGAGAAGCCAGTCTGATGAGAAATCCAAGAAGGGTCAAGAATCCAAAATCACTGCAGATGGTGACTGCAGCCATGAAATTAAAAGACACATACTCCTTGGAAGAAAAGCTGTATGACAAACCTAGATAGTGTATTAAAAAGCAGAGACATTACTTTGCCAACAAAGGTCCATCTAGTCAAAGCTATGGTTTTTCCGATAGTCATGTATGGATGTGAGAGTTGGACCATAAAGAAGGCTGAGCACCGAAGAATTGATGCTTTCAAATTGTGGTTCTG
>NW_011477684.1:173366-179983 GCF_000754665.1 Bison bison bison | reverse complement strand
CTGCCCTTCTGTGGCTCCAACGTGGTTCTCCATTCCTACTGTGAGCACATAGCTGTGGCCAAGTTGGCTTGTGCCGACCCCAGGCCCAGTAGTCTTTATAGCCTGATTGTTTCCTCCATTATTGTGGGTTCTGATGTGGCCTTTATTGCTGCCTCCTATATCCTGATTCTCCAGGCAGTATTCAGTCTCTCCTCAAAGAATGCTCAGTTAAAAGCATTAAGCACATGTGGCTCCCATGTGGGGGTTATGGCTCTGTACTACCTGCCTGGGATGGCATCCATCTATGTGGCCTGGCTGGGGGAGGATATAGTGCCTTTGTGCACCCAAGTGCTGTTAGCTGACTTGTATCTGATCATCCCGCCATCTTTGAACCCCATCATCTATGGCCTAAGGACGAAGCAAATACGGAAGCGAACATGGGGCCTGCTGATTCACTACCTCTTTAACCACTCCAACTTGGGCTCAGGAATTCAGGCCCTTGAGCAAACCAGACAACTTCAAAGACGCCCTAGCTAACCTGGACAGTTTGGTTCACCTGATGCCATACCAAGTCTAAGTAAAGAAGCTGTAAAGTTTAACTTTACCTAACTATTCAATCTCTAGCAAAGATGTCAATGAAATGATTTATTTTCTGATGAATATAATGGTTTGAATAAACTAGTATTTGAATCAGAGATAAGTCTGGGCGGGCAATATAGATTTGTGATTTTTCTTTCCTTAGATTTTGACCTACATTTCCAATTTAATATCCTACCAGACCCTCTGCAGAAGAAACCAACTGTTGGGTCTGCAATGTCTGACTGATTTTCTCACAACTGTTTTCCTTATAAGATTATATGGAAGCAACTGTTAATATATAATACACTGACCTCTGGATCACTGATAAATCCACTCAACTTGGATCCTGTGCTCATATCAGGAACAGAGTCTGTCTCCAGTCAAAATGGATTCCAGCTTCTGAGGAGATGTAAACTTGGAATCACTGATGATGGCCATTTTCTAACACATGTACTTGGAAAGTGAAATCTGTTCAAAAATTGGTTCTTTGGTTCCAATTCATTTCGAACACACAAGTACATCCCTGCTATTCAGTACTATAAGATGTACCTCTGTTTCCTATGTACCTAGTATTGTTCAGGAAGTTGGAATGGTGTACTAATCACCAACTTTTTGTTTGTAAGCAATGGAAGCTAAGGCAATGTGAGTTTGCTTTTAGTTTATCCTTTCAGAAAGTCTTAATTCCTATAGTTAGTGCATTGGAGAAGGAAATGGCAACCCACTCCAGGGTTCCTGCCTGGAGAATCCCAGGGATGGGAGAGCCTGGTGGGCTGCCATCTATGGGGTCGCACAGAGTTGGACATGACTGAAGTGACTTAGTATAGCATAGTCAGTACATCTTAAAGAGAAAGGGATTTCATATGTAGGAGATACAATACATATATTTGACTCTGGTGTATTTGAAAATCTTAATAAACTATAGTTTCCAAATAAGTGTTGGTAGCAAGTTACTGTATCTTAATATTTCCTTTGTACTGATGGGGAAACAATGCTAATTATAAAGTGCATGGAAGATTAAATTTCAAAATGAGCACATAAAACAATACCTTACATACATACTGTGCATACTTTAAAATATACCCAATAATTTCTAATTTCATAATTTTAAGGGGTAGTCATAGGTACTGTTGATATTATATATTCCTGTGTAGATAAGCATGTACCAAGTAACTGTTCCAAAGAGATCTGATGCTCAACCACCTAGCAGCCACAGATTTCCCTAATATTGCTATTATTTACTTGCTTAGAATATATTCTATTTCTGAAAATGAAACAAGTAGGAATCAATCTCTAAAAATCAGATAAACTTATTTGGGGCCTTGTTTTCTTTTCAGAATATGTGTTATATTCCTTATTAGTTATCCTCTGAGGACATGAAACAAAGTCTCTTCCACTAAGCACCTGTCTCTCCCTACAATCTGGAAAGCTCCCTTGGGGCAGAGAACAGGGTAAAATCAGTCTCTGGAGGAGTTATAGTGTTTGTCCGCTGGGCAGAGGTCAAGGGAAGCTGGAGTGTCCAGGGGAAAAGCAGGGAGATAGAGAATCTGAAGGGAAAGAGGGCTCCCAATGGGAGGGCTCTGAAAGTGACAACACTCCTCATCGTGCCTCCATGTTGTTCATATTTGATCGTGTGTTGCTCCTCCTGTATAAATCCCCCTTCTTTTGGGTGAAAGAAACGCGGCCTGCCAGAGGAAGTCAAATAGAGACAACTCCAGGGATGTGAGTAACTAACCTGGGGACTGGGTGTTGGGCTTGATGAAGTCTCAAAGCCAGTGTCACCCTAGAAAGGAGGATATAAGCAACTCCACTACAAAGGGCTGGACAGGTCCCGTGGGTACTGCTGATACCAAGATCACATTCTGGAAATCATGGGACAACTGGGGAGATAAAAGGAACAGGATATATATGATTATTTTGGTTCAAAGCTGAGAGAAGAAGGAGTAAGTCTAACCTTGGAATGAAGGAGAGAGGGTTTTCAGGGACTAGGGGGAGTTGAGAGAATAGAAACTGAGCAGTAGGACTGATTGGGAGCATGTGCTTTTGGTCATAGAGGGGAGACACTGATTTATCATGAACACAAAGGCTCCATTTGACTGAATTACAGATTACTACTTTTACCTTTAAGACAATTTTCATTTGAATTGAGTATTTCCTATCCTTTAATAGAAATAAAATATCCTGACATATCCTATTATTTTCTTATTAAGTGTCTTGTCTAAGCTTTTCTTTTTTTTCTAAACTTTCTTCCTTTTATTCTTAAATTTTTTTAGTATAAATTTATTTATTTTAATTGGAGGTTAATTACTTTACATTTCTTTAGTATTGGCTCTCCAGCTTTTCAAGTGAATGTCTCTGCAGGGTTGAAGGCAGAGGCAGATTGTGGTCTGGAAATGTTTTAGGAGAGCTTGGCCAGACCTTTCTCAAGAAGAATGCACCTCAAGAACCAGGAAGCAATTGTATTTCTTGATCTTGGTAGTGGCCATGAGGGTGTGTTCATGTTCTCACAAATAAAACTTAGACTGTCCATTTTACCATATGGATGCTATATTTCAATCAAAAGTTAGCCAAAAAATAAAGAAGCAAGCAACAGTGTTAAATGTTCTGGATACATCAAGTAAAATAAAGACTGAAAACACTGGACTGGCAACATGTCACTGATGGAGGTAATTGTTGGTCTTAGCAAATTTTTTTTCAGTAGCAGCAGACTGAAGAGTAAGATAGTAATACTTATAAACAGACCCACCAAATCAAATGTTCTGCCAATGGACCAGACTATTAAGACATGTAAATCTCTAGCACTGCTAAGCAAGAAGAAAAAGGAATGAGGGAACTAAAACCTCACAGAAATGAAAGGTATGACCTGCGACAACTTGCCAAGGCTAGAGAGGAGGGATGGGCAGGCACTAGATGAGACTTCTCTCAGAAGAAAGGTAGATTTATACAGGGGGATCCAGAGAGGAAGATCCTGGATCAGAGGTAAACAGCAGGAAGAGCCATTCTGATTCCTCAGATTCTCTTCAACTCTTTAAGGAAAGATGCTCAATCTTGGCTTTATGGCATCCAGGCCACACATAGCAGTCTTAAGAGTACCCTGAATAATTTTCTTTTCACTCTACACTATTGTTCTATTTTAAAAAGCTTTCCTTTATCTTCTCATGCTCTATCATTGAAAATGTCTCACCCAGTGGTTATATGCAGTTAGGTTCTCTGACTACAAAACAGAGCTCATTACTTTATTTAGTCTATTCCATTATAAGGCATTTCTTATGTTTAGGGTTTTTTTTTTTGTTTGTTTGTTTGTTTCAATAAAGACCATGGTTTTCAATTATATCCCATAAGTTTGGCTTTTTAGAAAACTTCTGAGGACTCTCATCAAGGTTTCTGTTGGTACCTGGGTGTGGAGTCAATTAGTGGTAGGCTCTCCAGGGGGTAACTGGAAGGGACAAATGTGTGTTGCCTGATTAGCACTGAGAACCAGGTAAGTGTTGGTCTAGTGCTTGGCTACTGCCATTGATGGGATTCTGAAGTCAGTTCTCCATCAATCTTACCTATTCAACTTTTTTAGGGAGGAGCCAGAAGTGATGAGAAATCCAAGAATGATCAAGTGAAGACAATGTCCAAGGATCTGGAAAGTTCTTAGCCTTTAGCCCCTGACTGAAGTGAGGGACAGGAGGTGATAACTAACCACTGGCTAGTCTGGAGGCTTGACAAATACACACTCTTTATTTAAGGTTGCCCGGACACCTGGGAAAGAGTTTTTGGCTTTATGTGAGTACTGTAAAGTCCAATAGTCACACAATCAGTGTCGTGACCCACTAGCCTGAGGCTCTGAGAGATGTAGTATTAGGGTAGTGAGAGTTTCAGGAAGGAGAAGATGAAAAACATTACATGTTAAATCTAGGAAGTTCATTGTTTCATTCAACAATGATTATATATTAGGAACGGAGCATACAGAAATAAAAGAAACATTCTTTCCTCTGATTTTTCATTCATTCAACTTTTTGCTATAATGAGCACACGTATCCTCTCTTAATGGACTTGTGCACAACACATCTGGGTCACACACTTGGTATAATTTATAAGGCCATGAACAAGATACACATGATTGAATACAATAGTCACATGTATGATACTGGAATGATCAGTTTAGGTCCCTCAGAGGTAAGCACAGATGAGAGCCTATAAAAGCTCTGAAGCTACCTAACTTAGTTTTGTCATGAGATGGGGCAGAAAGTAGAGAAGACTTCCCAAGGGATGTAACTCAAGATCTTTGAATAGTGATAGAAATTCGTAAGGCAAAGAATACTGAGAATGATGGAAGGTGGAGCAGGAAAACTTTGTCACATGTCAGTTCCTTAAACCTGCGGCCCACTGAGTTGAGAATAACATCAGGCCCTTTTAACACCAGAGCTGGGAACACATCTTACAGGATTGTATCCTTTTCTTACCTAATTTTATACATTAACAGGAAAGCAGTCTCATCTGTGATGCTGGGGTTACCCTACAACCATACAACGGAAGCCCCTGCCACCTTCATCCTGGTGGGTATCCCAGGTTTGCAGTCTTCACATCTTTGGCTGGCTGTCTCACTGAGCATCATGTATACCACAGCCCTGTTAGCAAACACCCTCATAGTGACTATCATCTGGATGGATTCCACTCTACAGGAGCCCATGTACTGCTTCCTGTGTGTTCTGGCTGCCGTGGACATGGTGATGGCCTCCTCAGTGGTGCCCAATATGGTGAGCATCTTCTCCTCAGGAGACAACACCATCAGCTTTAATGCTTGTTTCACTCAGATGTATCTTGTCCATGCAGCCACAGCTGTGGAGACGGGGCTGCTGCTGGCCATGGCTTTTGACCGCTATGTGGCCATCTGTAAGCCCCTACACTATAAAAGAATTCTCACACCTCGAGTGATGCTGGGAATAAGTGTGACTATCACCATCAGAGCGACCGTATTCATGACTCCACTGAGCTGGATGGTGAGTCATCTGCCCTTCTGTGGCTCCAACATGGTTCTCCATTCCTACTGTGAGCACATAGCTGTGGCCAAGTTGGCTTGTGCCGACCCCAGGCCCAGTAGTCTCTACAGTCTGATTGGTACCTCCATTATTGTGGGTTCTGATGTGGCCTTTATTGCTGCCTCCTATATCCTGATTCTCCAGGCAGTATTCAGTCTCTCCTCAAAGAATGCTCAGTTAAAAGCATTAGGTACGTGTGGCTCCCATGTGGGGGTTATGGCTCTGTACTACCTACCTGGGATGGCATCCATCTATGTGCCTTGGCTAGGGAAAGACATAATGCCTGTGCACATCCAAGTGCTGTTAGCTGACTTGTATCTGATCATCCCACCTACCTTAAACCCCATCGTCTATGGCCTGAGGACAAAGCAAATACGAAATCGAACATGGAGCTTGCTGATGCACTGCCTCTTTAAACACTCCAACTTGGGTTCATGAATACAAGTCTCTTCAGACTTTGAGCATTTTAGCCAATCCAAAGATGCTTTAGTTCACCTGGATGGTCTAGTTCACCTGGCACTATATAAGTTCTAAGAGAAAGCTATAAGGATATCTTTGCCTCAGTTCAGTTCAGTACAGTTGCTCAGTCCTGTCCAGCTCTTTGCAACCCCATGGACTGTAGCATGCCAGGCCTCTCTGTCCATCCCCAGCTCCTGGAGCCTGCTCAAACTCATGTCTATCTAGTTTGGTTGGATGGTGATGCCATCCAACCATCTCGTTCTCTGTCGTCCCCTTCTCTTTCTGCCCTCAGTCCTTCCCAGCATTAGGGTCTTTTCAAAAGAGTCAGTTCTTCACATTAGGTGGTCAAAGTACTGGAGTTTCAGCTTCAACTTCAGTCCTTCCAATAAATATTCAACTAATTTCCTTTAGGGTGGACTGGTTGGATCTCCTTACAGTCCAAGGAACTGTCAAGAGTCTTCTCCAACTTCACAGTTCAAAAGCATCAATTCTTCTGCGCTCAGCTTTCTTTATAGTCCAACTCTCACATCCGTACATGACTACTGGAAAAACCATAGCTTTGACTAGATGGACCTT
>NW_011477684.1:171284-172262 GCF_000754665.1 Bison bison bison | reverse complement strand
TAGTTCTTTTGTGTATTCTTGCCACCTCTTCTTAATATCTTTTGCTTCTGTTAGGTCCATACCATTTCTATCCTTTATTCTGCCCATCTTTGCATGAAATGGTCCCTTGGTATCTCTGATTTTCTTGACTAGATCTCTAGTCTTTCCCATTCTATTGCTTTCCTCTATTTCTTTGCACTGATCACTAAGGAAGGCTTTCTTATCTCTCCTTGCTATTCTTTAGAACTCTTCATTCAAATAGGTATATCTTTCCTTTTCTCCTTTGCTTTTTGCTTCTTTTCTGAGCTATTTGTACGTTGTCCTCAGATAGCTATTTTGCTTCTTTGCACATCTTTTTCTTGGAGATGGTCTTGATTCCTGTCTTCTCTACAATGTCAGGGACCTCCAATCATAGTTCTTTAGGTACTCTGTCTATCAGATCTAGTCCCTTAAATCTATTTCTCACTTCTACTGTGTAATCGTAAGGGATTTGATTTAGGTCATACCTGAATGGTCTAGTGGTTTTCCCTACTTTCTTCAATTTAAGTCTGAATTTGGCAAGAAGGAGTTCATGATCTGAGCCAGTCAGCTCCCAGTGTTGTTTTTGCTGACTGTATAGAGGTTCTCCATCTTTGGCTGCAAAGAATATAATAAATTTCATTTTGGTATTGACCATCTGGTGATGTCCATGTGTAGAGTCTTCTCTTGTGTTGTTGGAAGAGGGCGTTTGCTTTGACCAGTGTGTTCTCTTGGCAAAACTCTATTAGCCTTTGCCCTGCTTCATTCCGTATTCCAAGGCCAAATTTGCCTGTTACTCCAGGTGTTTCTTGATTTCCTACTTTTGCATTCCAGTCCCCTATAATGAAAAGGACATCTTTTTTGGGTGTTAGTTCTAGAAGGTCTTGTAGGTCTTCGTAGAACCGTTCAACTCCAGCTTCTTCAGCGTTACTGGTCAGGGCATGGACTTGGACTACTGTGATATTGAATGGTTTGCCTTGG
>NW_011477684.1:169718-170694 GCF_000754665.1 Bison bison bison | reverse complement strand
CAACTGTTAATATATATGACAGTGACCTCTATGAATTGATGAACCCACTGAACTTGGCTCATGTGCTCACACCTTGACAGAGTCCATCTCCAGTGATGATGGATTCTGGTTTATCTGAGAAGGTATAAACTTGGAATCACTGATGGTAGCCATTTTCTAACACATGAACTTGGAACTCTTTCACAGAAGGAGAAGCAAATTAGGAAAATGGTATAAAGAAACTGTCTGGCTCTCTGGTCCCAAAACATTTAGAATACCTAGGTACATCCCTGTTATTAAGTTCTACAAGATATACCTCTATATTCTTTTAATATACCCTCTGTTGTTAAGCTAGTTGGAATACTGTACTAATCACCAGCTTTTTGTTTCTAAGCAACAGAAATTTAGGTAATGTGAGTTTGTCTTTTTCTCCTCCTTTCAGAAAGTTTTAAACTGAATAGTCAGTATATGTTATAAGAAAGAGATTTCATATATAATAGATATGTCTATATATTTGACTCTGTTACATTTGAAAATCTTAATAAAATGTAATTTTCTAATAAGTGCTGATGAAAAATTACTGTATCTGAGTCTTTATCTCCTTTTTACTGATGGGAAAACAAACCCTCTAATTTATAGAGGGTACTGAAGATTAAAAATGAGTAGAAATCACATAAAACAACACTTGACATACTGTATATACCTAAAAATAAACCCAATAAAATTTTAATTTCATAATTTTAAGGGGTATTTGTAGGCACTATTGAAACTGTGAAAGTGAAAAGTGAAAGTGAAGTCGCTCAGTTGTGTCCGACTCTTTGTGACCCTGTAGACTGTAGCATACCAGGCTTCTCCATCCATGGGATTTTCCAGGCAAGAGTACCAGAGTGGGTTTCCATTTCCTTCTCCATGGGATCTTCCCAACCCAGGGATCAAACCTGGGTCTCCTGCATTGCAGGCAGATGCTTTACCCTCTGAGCCACCAGGGAAGCCCCTA
>NW_011477684.1:164257-168343 GCF_000754665.1 Bison bison bison | reverse complement strand
AATTATATAGTTACATTGGAGACTATGTTACCCATAAAACCTAAAATATTAAGATACTTTAGAGAAAAACTTCACTGACCCCTGTTCTAGATAAAAATTTTAATAGTTACAAAGGGAAATCAATTGGAACTTCATGTAATATATAGATTAAGAATAAATAATATCTTTTCAATATTGAATCTTATCAAAGGACAAAATATATTTCACTTATTTAGATTTTCTGTTATATCTCTTAGTAGCATTTTATAATATTTTTCCATCTAGTTCCTGTATATTACTTCTATTAAATTTATTCCTGGAATTTTTGGTGTTGTTTTTGTAAATACAGTTGTTAACGGGATCTTTTCTTATACTGTGTTTTTTCCCTGTATCTGTGACTGTGTGTATATACTTTCTTTATTTAAAAAAATTAAAAATATACATACTCATTATGAAAAGGGGTCTTCATTCTTAGAAGAGAAGTATAAACAATTAACCTAGAGGAAAGAATTTTTATACACTTAAGACCTTTTATCTTCTTGGCTGGTCTTGGAAATCAGACATTATGATAACACATAATAGGTTTAACCTTAATTCTTTTAACAAGTAATCATAACATCCAAATCAGTTTATAAACAGAAAAGCAAACAACCCAAAGATCACATTACAAATGAAGCCATTGCATTCCTTAATTCATTCAAGATTTTAATGAATTCACCTAATAATCTTCATTTTCCAGGAACCTTCCAAGATTTGTCTTAATAAAAGCACAAAAAGAACATCGTTGATTTGGCCCCTGGCATCCCTGCTAAGTTTCCATGGACATAAGTGGAAGCACTTCCTACAGATCCATTTCTCCAGTCAATACACACTTCCCCAGGGATCCACCCTCCCACACACAAAAAACACATGTTCCCTCTAATATAGAACTGCTCAACCCTTTGCCAGGACCAGGTGTGTGACTTACCAGTTCATTCCTTTCCAGGCAGATGGAAAGTTCTCCTCTTCTGCTGCTAATAATGTTGAAGAAGTAATTTCGAAGCATGGTGGGCAGAATGAGTTTATTTCTCCATTTTGGCCTGTTTCACCTCCTTCATATGTGAACAACCGATACAATTAAGGTAGATTTTTTTTTTAACTATTCTTCATTATAGGAATTATTTTCCTTCTGCCTGTACCTAACCTAGTATCTAGTTTGTTGCCAAATCCTAACTCAAAAGTCACTACCTTCAAACTTAAAACTAGGTCAGAGGTTGCGTGACACAGCACCAGTGTGACCATACATAACGTATATATTGCAGCCCCTGCAACAAGCAAAGCCCACAGTTCTCATATACTTGCCTCACAGTTTGTTTCCAGCACAACCATTCCCACATCATATTTTAAAGGCCTGTAACGAATTATTTTCATCGCACCCAACAATCACTCTAAAGGGCCAACTGCCCAGATATATAGTCTTAATTCTCCTTCATTATAATATATGGCTTTTTGTGCCTAGTCCTATCCTTTCTCTCCACAATTGCCTCCTGTCTTCCTCCTTTTGTCATAGATTTAGAAGAAAGGAAGGCAGAATACCATGTAGTTATCAGAATCATGAAGGTTCTCTTGGTGACATACGAAGACCCAAAATTTAGCCCAAGGAGATTGTGAGTAGGCTTTCCTTTCAGTGCATTTGTTTTACATTTTTCAAAATCAAACTAATCTTGGGCCTTTTGTTTTCCTTTCAGAATACACTCTATATTCTTCTAACTCTTAAGTAGCCTCTGAGGATTTAAAGAGACAAAGACTCCTTAACCATTAGGCATCTGCCTGTTCTTACAATCTGGAAAACTCTGAGGACCAGAGCACAGACAAAAATCAGTCTCTGGAGAAGTTACAGTGCTTGGCTGCTGGGCAGAGGCCAAGGAAAGCTGGGGTGTCCAGGGGAAAAGTAGGGTGATAGAGAAGCTACAGGGGGAAGAGGATTCTTAATGGGAGGTATTTGAAAATGACAAAACTCACCATGCATCCATGTTGTTCATATATGAGCTCATGTTGCTTGTCCTGAAGGATCTTATATAAATCCCCTTTCTTTTGAGAGGAAGAAATGTGGACATCCAGAGGAAGTCAAATAGAGAAAATTCCAGGGATGTGGGTAACTGACCTGGGGACTGGGTGATGGGCTTAAAGTCTCAAAGCCAGAGCCATCCTAGAAAGGAGGATATAAGCTCTCAACCTCACTAAAATGGGCTGGCCAGGGCTAGTGGGTACTGCTGATAGCAAGTTCACATCCTGGAAATCATGGTACAACTGGGGGGAGAACAGGTACAGGAACACATAACTATTTTGATTTAAAGCTAAGAGAGGAAGCGGTTAGTCTAACTTTGTGATAATCGAGACAGGGTTTTCAGGGACCAGGGGAATTTGAGAGAATAGAAACTGAGCAGTAGGGCTTATTAGAAGCTTGTGCTTTTTGTCCTAGAGAGGGGAGGCATTGGTTTATCATAAACACGAAGGGTTTATTTGAGTAAATTATGCATTCCTTCTTTTACCTTTAAGGCAATCTGCATTTGAATTGAGTATTTTCAATCCTTTGCTGCTGCTGCTGCTGCTGCTAAGTCGCTCCAGTTGTGTCCGACTCTGTGCAACCCCAGAGACGGCAGCCCACCAGGCTCCTCCATCCCTGGGATTCTTCAGGCAAGAACACTGGAGTGGGTTGCCATTTCCTTCTTCAAGAGGTCAGCATAGGTGATTCCATAAGTTCTTAAGTTACCTAATTTAGTTCTGGCAGGGGTTGGGGGAGGTGGTAGAGAAGAAATGACTTTCCAAAGGAGGTAGCTTATGAGCTGACTTTTGAAGAATGAATAGAAATTAATAAGGCAATGAATACTAAGAACGATGGAAGGTAGAGCAGGAAAATTTTGTCATATGTCAGTTCCTTAAACCTGTGGCCCACTGAGTTGAGAATAATATCAGGCTCTTTTAACACCAGAGCTGGGAACATGTTCAATTCTTTAAATAGGAATAAAAAATTCTCACATATCCTTCAATTTTATTATTGAATTAAGTGATTGTCTAAGTTCTTCTTTAGTGATTGGCTCTCCAGCTCTTCATGTGAATGTAGGGTTGAAGGCAGAGGCAGGTTGTGGGCTGGAAATGTTTTAGAAAAACTTGACCATAACATGAAGAACAGTGCACCTCAAGAACCAGGAAGCAACTGTATATCTTGATCTGGATAGTAGCCATGGGGGTATGTTCATGTCCTCACAGATAAAATTTTATCAACTGTCCATCTTATAGTATGTATATTTTAATAAAAAATTAACCTCAAAATATGAGACCAAGCAGTAACATTAAATGTTTTGGATAGGTTAAGTAAAATTTAAGACTGAACGCGCTGGATTGAAACAGTGAAAAGTGTTGATGGACTGAAAACTTTCCATCAACATGTCACTGATAGAGATAATTGTTGATCTTAGCAAAAAATTTTTCAGTAGCAATAGACTGAAGAGTAAAATAATAAGAAAAAAAGACCAACCAAACCAAATGTCATTGGAAAGGACTAACAAGATATGTAAATGTCTAGCAGTGCTAATCAAGAAGAAAAAGTAGTGAGGGAAATGAAGCCTCAAGGGAATGAAAGGTAGGGACTGCTACAAGTTGGAGAGATGGGCAGGCACCAGCTGAGACTGCCCTCAGAAGAAAGGTGGGTTTATACAGAGCAGGGATGCAGAGGGAAAGACCTGGGATCAGAGGTGGGTGGGGGGAGGAGGCAGTCTGGTTCCTCAACCTCTTTTTTGATTCTTTAAGGAATAATGCTTAACCTTGAGTCTGTGGCATCCAGAAAACACACAGCAATCTTAAAGATGTCCTGAATAAATCTTTTTCACTCTGTACCCTTCTCCTTTCATGATCTATCACTGAAGATGTCTCACCCAGCGGCTAGACACAGCAAGGTTCTCTGACACAGTTTGGCCACCTGATATGAAGAACTGACTCATTGGAAAAGACCTTGATGCTGGGAAAGATTGAGGGCACAAGGAGAAGGGGCAACAGAGGATGAGGTGGTTGGATAGCATTAACTCAATTGACAGGAGTTTGAGGAAACTCCTGGAGATAGTGAAGGAC